>NW_008341810.1:5631054-5686054 GCF_000622305.1 Nannospalax galili | reverse complement strand
CAGCTCTACCAGCTGGAGAACAAACATTCAAGAAATGTGCCTGTGAGGACAACTGGATACACTGAAGAAAAGCTTCTCCAACTCGTAACGAACCCAAAACTGGCAGAGAATGTTGCACCACCAGGAACACACTTGAGACTTGATCTATTGATCACACAGAAGAAGACACAACACCATCTCAGCAAGACAGTGATTGAAAGGCCTCAGTCAGAGTTTAAGCTTGTGATAGTCACCTGTGAAGAGGATGCATGAAGCAGGCTCTGGCCTGGGGACAGCAGGAGGAAGCACTGGTGAAGGTCAAAGTCCAAGAACACAGGCTTAATGAACCTTCTCCCCTACACAGCTTAGAAATCAGCAGAGTGCTGGGAAGAGGGATTCGTTCTGTGATAAGGTTTTCCAGTCACTTTAATCCATAAAACTGGAAGAACAGGGTGGAGGGAAAATATGGCAATCATTTGGACTGACAGGGCTAGAGGGAAGGGTGCTCGGTTTTTGAGGTATGGGCAATGCCCTGTCTTGTCTTGCTCAAGCACTGTCACAATCATCATTCCTCAGGTCACAGCACGGCCTTGCTTGCTGTTGCTGTTCTTTGACACTGTCTGTGCTTAAAAAGAGAGCACCATGGCCCTGTTTGACTGCCATGCATTTCTCTTTCTCAGCACCATTAACTGCTGTTATGATATAGGTCTGAAATATCCCCAAAGGCCCACATGCCTTGGTCACCAGCCTGTGGTACTCTTAGAATGTGGTTAAACTTTTAGGAGTAAGCCAAATGAAAAGAAGTTTTGTCCCTGTGGGCATGACCTTGAAGGGGCTGTTGGGCCTCTGTCTCCCTTACTCATCTTTCTCCCCACCGGCCATGTAATGAGCAGAGTTGCCCCACCACATCTTCTCTGTTCACCAGAGACCCAAAAGCAATGGGTTCAGTTAACCGCAGACAGACACCTATGAAACCAGGAGGCAAATGAACAATTTTCTCTTTGTAAGGTTTTAATCTCAGACAATCATGGCAGAAGTAGAAAGCTGACTAACTCATCTGCTATTGTCGGGGCTCAAAACCAATACCCCAAAGTGTGGGGCCTGGACATGCTGAGTCTTTCCATCCTCCACTTGCCTCCCTTCTCTTGACCATCTTTGATCCTCTTTCTCTCTCAAAGGGCAGGGAAAGTCTTTTCCTGAAGTTTCCTTATCTGCTGAAGGAAAGGTCCCTTCTCAGGAGGAATGCAACTGTTTAAAACCCCTGCCTAGGAATCTCATCAAACAACCAAGATAAGAAATTTTAACCACTGGGGAAGAGGAGACTGAAGGCTTTCCCTGAAACAGATGAACTTTTCATCCTCTATTCTTAGAGAAGCTCTGAGGAAGTACTTGAAGGATTTTGTGTGTATAAAGGCCTCTGTCCGTAGTGAAATCTGACCCTCATCTTCACATAACTTGTCACCACTTCCCTCGGAGCCAAGAGGAGTTTGGGGTCTTTTGAGCCCATTCATTTATCCTTAAAAACAACAACAAAACCCCACGACCCTTCTAAATTGTCTACACCTCCTGCTGCTCTCTCCACTGTGAAAAGCTTATACAACTCTGAATCCTCTTGCACGATCTAAACCAATAAAAATGGGTAAAATGGATAAAGTATTTGTAGGAAAGTGAATGGTGGCCTCAAAAAGATTCCTTTAAAAAGCTGGGTGTGGTGGCGCTGGGACTACAGGGAGACCCTGTCTCAAAAAAAAAAAAAAAAAAAAAAAAAAAAAATTACTAACAATGTTCCTGTCCTGAGCAGCATGTAATCTAGTGTGCTGGATAGCTTTAGCTGTCAACTCGACATACCTGGGTAGAGGGAACCTCAGTTGTGGAACTGTCTCCATTGGACTTGCCATGTCTGTTGGATATTTTCTTGATTGTTGAGTGATGTGGGAGGGTCTAGCCCACCGTGGGCAGTGCCACCCCAGGGCAGGTTGTTCTGTATTGTATAAGAAAGCAGGCTGAGCAAGGGCCAGAGGAGGAAGGCAGTAAGCAGCATTCCTCCATGGCCTGTGCTTCAGCTCCTGCCTCCAGGTTCCTGCCCCGAGTTCCTATCTTGGGCTCCCAAAGTGGTGAACTGTGACCTGGGAGACATAAGCCAAATACATCCTTTCCTCCCCAAGTTGGCTTTGGTCACTGTTTTGTCACAGCAATTGAAGACAAGCCAGAACATCTAGTAAGAAAAAGACCATTAACGATCACATGGGCACAGAAATAGAAAGCAATATAAACGATATATGTTGTGGTTTGAATGTGAGATGTCCCTCCTGGGCTCATGTGTTCAAACACTTGATATCCATTTGGTGGTGCTATTTGGGAAGGTTGTAAACCCTTTAGGAGATGGAGCCTCACTGGAGGAATCAAGTCCCTGGGGGTGTACCTTGAGACTTTAAAGCCCAGCCCTATTTCCTGATCCCCCTTTGGTTTCTGAGTATGGATACGATGTGACCAGCCAGCCTTCTTTCTGCTCCTGCTAACATGTCTTCCCCACCATGATGGACTTTATCACTCTGGAAGTGTAAATCAGAGTAAACTCTTTCTCCCTTAAGTTGTTTTTGCCAGAGTGTTTTGTCACAGCAAAGGAAAATAAATTAAGAGAGAGGTGAGGGGATAGAGAGGGACAGATTACTTCAGGTAGAGACACCAGAAGATACCTTTCTAAGAGGCAGCAACTAAGCAGAGTAGAATAGTCAGCCATAAGAGCCCTGAGTGTAATGGTTTGAATCTGGATTGTTTCCCGCAGGTTCATGTTTTGAGCATTTGGGTCCCAGCTGGTGATGTCGTTATGAGAGATGGGGGAATGTCAAGATGATGGATACTAGGTGGTGGGGGGTGGTATAAAGATGATATCCACTTGTGGCTCTGGTCCAAGTTCTTTCTCTGCTTTCTGATCCACCAAGTTGTAAATAAGCCATTCTACAAGCTCCCACTACCACAAATGGAGCTATTTCAGCTGCCAAGTCCTCCCCGTGATGTGGACTGATAGTCCTTGAAACCGTGATCCAAAACAAGTTCTTCCTCCCTTTAGTTGTTTCTGTGAGGCAGATGAGAAAAACAATGCACTGGGGAAAGGCTTTCCGATAGTAAGACAAATCAAGGCCTTGACCATGCAAAAACTTGGCATTTCTAAAGGACAGGAAGAAGTGAGGACTGAGAACGAAGGGATGAACAAAAGCTAGATTACAGCCTTCTATACCACAGCTCCACTCTGACATGGCACTCATGATTTGGCATGGGGTAAATCCTTGGGGACTTGCACCTTCATACTCTCTGCCCTCATCTCAGAAGGTTTCTGTCTCAAATAGAGTTTAAAGACAAAAGGAAAAGAAGGAGACTAGATCCATTAAAAGGAAAATTTGGGGGAAAAAAAACTATGAAGGGAAACATGTCCAGATGGCAATTGTTGGGTTCAGAGCCCAAAACTTAACAAAGACAGTAAGAACCCAGAACACAAGCAAAGAAAATTACTGGGGAGATGGAGGAGAACCCCAGAAGTCAGGTCAGGCAAGAAACTCAAAATCCTTATGGCTGATTAGTCTGAGAAGAAGCATGACCTGAATGGACAAGATGGAAATGCTCCTGCCCCCATGCCATGCAATGCAGGCATGTTACAGTGGCCAAGGAGCAGAACTGTGGTTCCTAGCATAACTTCGGACTCCACTGAAAGATTCTTACACCTGTGGAGTATCAATGAAGCAACCAGCTTTCAGATCCTCTTACAATCCCCACACAAACCCACCAGGCAGGTCTTATGATTTGATGTCCAGGAGTTTGAGGTTAGAGATGCCAACAACCAGTACAAAGTGGCATTCCCATCACAACAGACATCTATTGGGCACTTATTCTGTAGGTAAGTTCTTCTTCTAAGAACGGATCAAAAATCATATGATTCTTATTTTATGGGTGGGATTTTCTTCACTTTCCCTGTTTTATAGATGAAAAGAACTGGGGCTTTGAGGAGTTAAAACATGAATGAAAGGTATTTCCAAGATTTGAACCAGGCTGTTGAGCTTCAGAGTCCTTGTCCACAGCATCTAAGCCACACAGTTGCCCATACCTGGGGAAAAGGTGTCAAAATTGGAGCCTACAGTAGATGGCCATGGCACCTTCATTTCTCTCCAATGCCTTTGTGCCAACAGACTAGGGTGGTGATCTCTCTACTGCCATTGTGTGGGTCTAAAAATTCTTCTGAGGTTAATAGTGGGAAAAATTGAGCCCAGGGAAGAGAAAAAGAAGAAAGGGAAAAAAATTATAGTACAATTAAAGGTTGCTAAGAACTGGGTAAGGCCAGCTTAATAGGCAAGGGGTTTCCTTTGTAGGTATGAACATGTTCTGGAATGAGAAGGTGGTGATGGTTCTACAACGCCATGAGTTTACAAATACCACCATATGGTACACTTCCAAACAGTTAAAATGATAAGCTTTCTGTGACATGTGTTTTAGAGCAAATTTTTAATAACATGTGTAGTAATTACTTTTCTGTTGCTGTGATAGAAACACCATGACCAAGGTAACTTATAAAAGGAAGAGTTTATTTAGCTTAAGGTTCCAAAGGGGCAAGAATTTATCATGGTGTGGAGGTATGGCACCAGAGGTGCCTGGAGCAGAAGCTAAACTCTCACATCTTCAAGCAGGCACAGGAAGTAGAGAGCAAGTGGAGATCTGGCAAGGCTTAAGACCTCTGTGAGCCTGCCCCCAGTGACGTGTTTCCTCCAGCATGGCCATACCTTCTAAGACTTTCCAAAACAGGGCCACCAACTTGGGACAAAATGCTCAAATACTTAGAGCCTATGGGGGAAGTTTTCTTTTAAACCACCACAGCATGCATGAGTTAATTTGTAATCAACTCTAATTCCCTACCAAGGCCCTCTTTGTCCTACAATTCTTCCCTGTGGCCCTTCTTCAGTGAGGAACAATTGGCTTCTCACCAGACTGGCTCCCACACTATTTCAAATCATCAGTAAGACCCTAGATAACTGGGATGAGTAGGCGGGATAGAGGCATAGGCCAGAACCCTGCTTTAAAAAATTAATGTATATGTTTGTAACATTTCTTCACATACTGGGCCATGAACATTTTCTCCCACCCCTCCAATGTGATCTTTAACACCTGCGTACTATTCTATTTTCGGGTGAGTCTTAATAAATCTGAATGTTCTAGTTGGGTCACTTTTATAAAGAAGGGCCTTGATGTGAACATCACCACATGTATGTCTTTGTGTCTTCAGACAAGTAGCCTCTTTGCTGATGCCGCCTGTCTCCCCTAAACCCCACCTAGTAAGGATCCCAGGTGCTTGCCTTGGCCCCCTGTGTTTACTTGAAAGCCCTGAGAGGGTGTTGCAGAATCAGAGCCTCCCCCGCCAGTATTCAGTCCTTTAGGGTGCATTTATTGATCTTCATTTGCAGTTTTAATCATTCATTTGGAATCCATTTACAGCCATTGTTCTAGAACTGGGACATGAAACCAGAGCATGGGCAAGAGAGATGAATCCAATATTTAATCAGTGGGGCGGCAGCAGGAGGGAGCTATTTTGGCCGGGGGGGGGGGGGCTCAGCACCACGGACAGCTCATTCCTTTTTAATTCATTTGCGGATTAAGCTGAGGGAGCGTCATTTTCTTTGTTTTTGTTGTTGTTGTTGTTGTTGTTGTTTTTAAGAAAAGGGGACGGGAATGTGTGTTTTAGGCAAGGAGATAGCTGCAGAAGGTTTGTACTTTGTTTCGCTCAGTACTAATCTTCACATTCAACTCTGCGCTGCTTTTGCTGAGTCAGCGAGGTTCCTTTAAGTGACCTGATTCTGTAATTCCGTTATTAATATTATGAAAATGCCTTTCCTCTACACTATTTTGTGCTATCAATGGAAAAACCACAGTTCCAAAATGCATTAGCCCTTGCAGGCTCCGGCAGGATTATTTGCATCAATATAAACCGAGTTAATCATAGGTCTATTTGAATAATCAGTCACATGGCATCCGCCCCTCTCCCAGCCTCTGAGGCAGCTTGCTGCTGTTGCGGTCCCTGACCACAATATTGCCTCTGGGTCCGGGTTCTCCTAAGCACTGCAGATTTTCCTGCTTGCTATCACGACAACATCTTGCCATTTATTTTGTAATTTTTTTCTCTGCTTCCCTGACAGTGATGTAAGTCCGTTACCAGTCCCCTAATCAGCAGGTCGGAGGTGGTAAACCGCGTGTGTTCAAACCGATAAACACTAAGGAGAGAAGCAAGCGTTCATTAAGAAAAATAAGGAGCCCAGGAATAATGAATGCCAGAAAGGCAATAACTCTTATTTTTCACAATATAAAATGGCCTTTCATATCTTAGGCCTCAAGGCGATATTTTACTGATTGACAATTTTCAAAACGAAAATTAAGATAGAAGATGATACTGGGGGCAGGGTTAGGTGCAAAGAAGGGGATTTTGATACTTCCAATCTTTACGGATGCTCCAGTGTGGCTGCCCAGGGTATTCCCCCGGAGTCAGTTATACATCAGATGTTGTGGGATACCTCCTTGGATGTGTGTGCACTGAGGACAGGCATCCCTTGGTAAAGGGCTATTATCTTTCACCTGCACTGAATCTTATGACTGAGACGAGTGCACTGATGCAAGGAGTAGACCTAGTATTTAGAAGGATTCAAAGTTTCTTGCTTACTACTCAAAAAAACTAAATTAACTTTTATAAAAACCAGCTTTGAATTTGGGTGGGAAAAGGGAGAAGCCAGAAGGTCATTCCAGCAGGTGCACAAATATCAGATTTGGCCTCAAGCAAGATCCAATTATGGAACCTGGTGTCTGGGTTGCCTGACATTCTCTGGCCACCCTCTTGTATCACATAACTTTTGCAATGTAACAACTACCTCCAAACTCAGTGGCTTAAAAGCAACAACCGTCTATTTGGATCATGGCAATTTGAATTGTGCTTATCTGATCTGGTCCAATTTGCTTAAACATTTGTGGTCAGTGGCATGGTGGCTGATTTTGACTGAGGTTTCCCTGTGTGTTCTCATCTTTGGCACACAGGCCTGGCTTGTTTCCAGGGCAATAACAGGATTTCCACCACAGTAAGCGGGAAAGATGTTAGACCTGTTGAGACCCAGGACTGGAACATGTCCAATGCCCCTTCTGCCACATTCTATTTATAAAAGCAGGTCCAAGGACAATTCAGATTCAAAGGGTGGATAAATAGACTCCACCTCTTTTGTGGACAAACTACAAAGTCTGGTGGCCATTTTGCAATCCACCACATTTCTTACTCCTAGACACCTCTCTCTTGCAGTCTCGTGGCTTCTGCCTAGACTGACTAAAATTGCCCTGCCCTTGGTCTCACTCCTTTGAGATTTTATTTTCTCATTGTGACTCCTCCAGGACTCTTGACTGAGAAGGCTCTGTGGCAAGAGGCCAGCTGATTTTAGAAATAATCTGCAGACAATAGGGTGGGAAACTAATGGATTATTCTGAGATATAGTAAAAGTTCTGAGCTTTAGGAGATATAATGTCCTTTTAAATTAAATTTATTTTTAGAGGTTTTTGTTTGTTTGTTTTGTTTAAAGACAGGGTCTCTGTAACCCTGGCTGGCTTGGAAATCACTATGCTGTGTAGACCAGGTAGCCTCAATCTCACAGAGATCTCTGGAGTGCTGAGATTAAAGACATGCACCATCATGCCCAGTTTAGAGAAATCACATCTTAATAAAGCCTGTCTTAAACTCTCATGATCATAAAGATCTCCTAGAGAACTTGTAGAAAATAGAAATTCCTGGATCCCATTTCAGGTGACCTAATTTTGAATTTTTTGTGAAAGGTCTACTGTCTATGTTACCAAGTTTCATTTCCACAAGTGATTTTTTTTTTCCCCCAAAAAACATAGCTTTCTACTGGCCCTGCAGGCTAGAGATATACTGTGTCTTGTTTACTTCTCCGTCCGGTCCATGCCTGGAACCTATGCAGGTTTGAAGGTTCTGCCACGTGGGCTAGAGTGGAGTGCAGCTGTGCTTCTCACAGCAGGGCTCACCTTCCCAACAGCACCAGCTTCTTTGGAAACAGATTAGAAATGCAAATTCTTAGAACTCGATGGCAGAGCAACACCTAGCGTGTGGGAGGCTCTGGGTTCCATTCCCAACCATGGCCAACTTTTTTAAAGCAACAATAAAGAAGCGCAAGTTCTTAGGCCTTCTCCCCGGCCATCAGGATGAAGCACACCTGTGAGTGGTAAAGCTTGGGCTGTGGAATCCTGTAACTATTTTCACAACTGAGTGAGGAGGCACCAGTAGGCTCTTGCTGGAGGGAATATGTTCCAACTTGGCCTGCCTGGGTCTTCCTGCAGCTGCAGGGCTCTTTGATAGAGTTCATCCTGTAGCCATCCTCACCTCTACCAACCCACTTATAATTTGTTGCAGTTCTTTCTTCTGAACTCTGGACAAAACATCTGGCCCCACTCATCAGACAGGTCTTCAGACTGATAGATTGATAGTTCCTGCTGGGTGAACAGAGCTTTTAAGTTGGTGTCAAGTCCCCTCATCCCCCCTCCACCCTTTTCTGAGGAGCTTTTAAAGCTCCTTGCCTTAGGTAGAGTATTAAGGGCTTAGGAATTAAAAGAGAATTGGTGTGAGGGGTCACCCTTCTTTCAGAGATTTCAGACGTACGCTCAATTACTAAGGTTGTTATAGACAGCACCCAAGTGCATGCACACACACATAGCCAGGAAGCAAGTTGTTCCTAGAGGCCAAGTACTGCTTTGCTGTAGTTCTTGGAAAACCCTTAGCAAAAAGGAAATGTAGGAAGTCTCTGTCAGGCAAATTAGTCATTGACCTTTTAGTTCCCTAGACCCCAAGGCCAGTGAGAGAGGCTAGATATGGAAAAGGAGGGCGGGCATGAGCCTTGAGACTCTAATGGAATACTGGCAGATACACTGCAAATTTGTGAATAGGTTGCTTCCTCTCCTTGATCCTCAGCTCCTTCTCTGAAGTGAGACATTCGTTTAGATAATACCTTGCTCTAAAACATGTTTGAAGATATTTATAATAAGGACATTTGTCAAACAGAAATTAGGAACCCATAAGCAGAAATTAGGAATTTCTTAGGATTTAGTAGGTATTGATGGTAGAAACACAGATTGAGAAAATGTACACATTAAATTTGACCCTGAGAACTCAGCAAACTTAGGGAAGGAGAGGTGGACTCAAAAGTTCTTTCCTTTCTTAGCACGTGAAAGAAGGAAGGAAATAGAGTAAATGGGGTTCAGGCTTTACTTAGCCCCTGATGAAGGAGAAGGAAATCCCTCCATTCCAACTCTGTCCCTTTCTGCTATATGTCTGACACTGGGGAGTTCCCCACACATGACAACTTTCCTTGGGCATAGGAAGCTGTTGGACCTTCAAGGTTAAGCAAACAGTTATTTTACCTCCTGTGCCTCTGATGGTGGTCAGGCCGTGGTTAACTGTCATGCTGGGATTGCAACAGCAAATGAAATTCTGCTAATGGGGTGTCAGATAGGGCTTCAATGGGAAACAATCTTTCAGCTTGAAGAAATACAAAAATCCCTGTGCTTTTCTCAGTGAGTAAATGCAAAGAGACAACAGATGCCTTTAGAGGGTTAACAGCTCCACAAGCTGCCAGTGATAGGAGGAAACTGGGTGGGGAAAGGGGGAATCCCTCCACATTGTACCATACTTTAAATGCCAAAAGTAAATAAAACACCTGAAAGGGGAGGATGGACAGAGACTTTTCCTACAAGCTAACAAGACCTATTGTGAAGCTATTGGCATTGGTTCAGGCAAGCAGATCACTAGTTAAGGACAGAGAACTCAGAGAACTCCACAGATGCAGTCAACATTGCACAAGATTAAGCCACACAAAATTCCAGCCTAGATGGAGGAGGTGGTTTCCAGGTCCCATCCCTTAAAGGAGGAACAGATGGGGGAGGTAGAGGGTGTGGTCACTGATGGGTTTCCAGCGCTCCAATGGATAGCCCCACACCCAGGCAAACGTGGGCAGCACTGATTGCACTTAGTGAGTTATCAAACATCTTTATGAACTAAATATAGAAAATAATTAAAACTTTGTGAATTTCATAATATTTTAACTCATAAACTACAGCAAAATTTTAAACATTTTGGTTTGTATTAACACACACCGAAAAAAAAAATCTGTTAGCTTTAAGAAAATAAAAGTCACAGTTAGGAAGACATGAAGAATTAATATTCAGAACACATAGAAAACTTTTCTATGTATGCAAAGAAAAAGACAAATAGATTAACCAGAAAGAGAAAAATGGCTGAGAAAACTTACTGAAGTAAAAATATCAATGGCTAAAAAAACATATGAAAAGTACTAAACTTCATCAAGAATAAGGGAAATGCAAACTCAAACTAAAATCGAGAACCAGGTTTGGGTTAGGACGCAATGCAATGAGACGCCTTATCCATCAGTATGGGTAATGAAAGCCGTCGACCACAGGAGGAAAACTGAGTGACATCCAGTAACATTGAAAACATGAATTTCTGTCACTCTGAATAAAATTGCTAGATTAAACCTTAGCTGAATTCATATGCATACAGGTATATGCATGTACGCACAAGTGTACATGCTTCTGTTCATATTAATATGAGCATGTATATACAAATCTATACCTATCTATAGATATGCATATAGGCATACGTAGCAAAAGCCATGAAAAATAATCATAATAGCATTATTTGTTATAGAAAAATGTAAGAAATTTCCCAATCTATATCCAGAGGAGAAATAAACTGTTCCATGCCTGTAATGGAATCCCATACAGCACTGAAAAGGAATGCATTACAGCTGTACAAATCAATATCAATTAATCCTATAAATGCACTATTGATTAAAAGGCAGCAATTTACCAATGAATATATGCAGTATGATATCTCCATAAAAGTTCAAGGCATACAAAAAGTGAACAAAAGAGAAAGCCGGAGGGTTGAAAGAGAATGCAAGTAAATGACTAAACTCTAAAATCAGGAGCTAAAGAGACGGCTTTGGGGGTGGGGTAAGAGCACTTGCTGGGTAAGCATGAAGACCTAACTTCAAATCCCCAGCACCACATAAAAAGCCAGGCATGGCCACATACCTGCAACCCCAGCATGTGACAGAGCAGGGCACGCGATGTCCTCTTCTGGCCTTTGCACCATGCACAGGCATGTGAACTCACATATACATGTGTGATACACCACACACACACACACACACCTAAATTCAAGGCAAAGTTTCCTCCTGGGACACAAAACATGAGAAGGAATATAGAAGGGTTCTATTGGCGATTAATTATTTTAGAGTTGGGGGATGAATACTGGGGTGTTCGTTACATAGTCAGCAGTGGTAGTTATTGTCTGTTGTGTGTCCTTCAGAGATGGTCAAGGATGAATCAGTATCATCACTGTAATTCCATTTCCCCTTTCAAACACTCACTTTGCCCCTCCTGCTTTATATATAAGGAGTAAACAATTTTCCAACCTAATAGAAAGGAGGAGGAGGACATGTTTCTGGGAAGATTCTATTTTCTGAAAAGAAGACTTCCATCATCCTGACCCATGAGCATGTGATGTCTGCAATCATGGCAGCCATCTCACAACCATGAAGTGATACACACAAGGGCAAATGAGGATAATAGAAAGAAACGAAGACCAGGTATCTGGTAACACTGAGCCATGGAACTATCTGGGACCCTCAGGTTATTACATCAACAATAATGTCCTAATGGTTCAAGATACTATAGGTATAGCTTTCTGTTCCTTGTGGTCCAGAATCCCCCACATTATGGCTATGACCACACATAGTGGCACATTCTACCCATTAACAGCATACTTGGTTCTACAGCATCACAGAAACCAAACAGAAACTTGTTAGAATGAGTAGTGCCTACCTTGTGTCTAGATTTTAGAGGGCAAATAGCCCAAATACCAAAGTGGGTCATGAGGAAGAGGGGGCAGGGAAAGGGCTATTTGAGTGGCTTTCCCACAGATGAACACTGCAAAATAAACCCTTCTCTTAACGTAGAATCAGCTACACTCACATTTGCTAATGATTTTGTGTGTTGGTAGAATTGCGCTTTAGCTCACTGGCTTATTTCAATCCTTGTTTCCTTTCATTGCCCAGTCCTAACCAGATTTTTTTTAATTTTTTAAAAATATTTTATTATTTTTATGTGTATAAGTATATTGTCTCCATGTATGTGAGTGCAATGCCGTGGATGTCAGAAGAGGGCTTCGGATTCCCCTGGAAGTGCAGTTAAGGACCATTCCTAGCTGCCATGTGGGTGCTGGGAACTGAACCTGGGTCCTCTGCAAGAGCAGTCAGTGCTCTTAACCACTGAGCCATCTCTCCAGCCCCAAGACTCTCCACACTTTTAAAAGTAGCTGATGCACACATGTGTGGAGCGGGGAGAAAAGAGTGAAAGGCAGGGAAGACTGATATGATATGCAGAATAAGCTCCAGATTGCAATGTATTGAAACTCTACATTAATGCAGACTTTACATCGCCAGAGGGCTGAGACCATTAATTGGTGCAGGTGTAGAGGAGGACAGCCCTTAGCTGAGAGCGATTCCAGCTGTAACAGGAATAGACCGAGCCAGAAAGCCAGTTTGAAGCAGATCTTAATTCTGAAGAGACTCTTGAAAAACGTTATCGATGCAAATGTAGGTGAATGATGCGAGCTGTGTTCTATAGAACACTCATTATTTGTGGAGCACATGCACGCTCAGCACTTCACCTGGATCATCTCATTTAAACTTATAGAAACTGAAGGAGGCAGGTACTGTTAACATTTCTATCTTAAAGAAATACTCTTGGAAGATTGATTGGTATTGAGATCATAGAATCTATGGAGAATAGTCTCCCCCTTACCAAGACTTGGATGTAACTCTTGTTTGTAAGTTTGGCAAACTTTGCCTTCTGAGTTGAAGGGACCTCATTCAGAAGAGCCCAGGTGCCTGTTCCCCATGCCTCAATCTCTGCTGCCCAACTAGTGTGAGTGATTCCAGCCTAGGCCCAGGGACAGGGAGAGCAACAGAGTTGAAATATTTACCGACAGCAGGGCTGGGACTCCTGGGCTGGCCTGACACATGATCTGCAAGGAAGAATTTGGCATGTAAGTCATGATCTGAGATGTCATGGCTGCTGGAACCTTACCTAAAATTTTTATGATACTTAGCAGCATTTTCTCGCTTCCTATTATGGATGGCACGAAAGCGTGACACATTTTCCTATTGCTCTCTTGACAATGGATGCTCATTCCAGGTCCTCCAAGGTTCTGGAATGTTTTCACTCCCTAACACCTAGAGTTGTCTGCCTGCCTCAGAGTAGATTCACAGGTTCCCTCCCTGGATTCCTCCCAGGTTATTGTGACTCCAATAACCTGTGGATGCGGTCCCCATACTCTGGGTGTACATTCACTGACACATCAAAATGCATCTGCTTTCTCGCCTTTCTTGTGGGCTCCTAATATCTTCATTTCTCATGCTAATCACCTATATTTGATCATCACACATTGTACATATGCACTGAACTACTCCACTTATTACTCTACTCATAAATATGTACAATTAGTGCTGGAGAGATAGCTCAGTAAAGTGCTTACTGCATAAGCATGATAACCTGAGCTTCATCCACAGAACCCAAATGGAAGGCAAGGGTGGCAGCACGTGCTTGCAATCCTAGCACTGAGCAGTGGACACAGGAGAATCCCTGAGTCCCGGTGGCCAGCCAGCCCAGCCCAGTTAGCGCGCTCTAGGCCAAATGACTTTCTCAAAAACTAAAGTGGACCCAAGGTTGACTTCTAGCCTCCATACCCATGAAAATGCACATGCTTTCATATACACACATGTATCTACACACACACACACACACACACACACACACACACACACACACAGACAAAAAGCAGTTGATATGTACAACTATCGTATGTCCAAGTAATTTCAGAAAATCAGAAATAGGAAAGATAATAGTGAAGAAAACTCATTAAGCTTCGGTTCTTTAATTTAAAAGAAAGTATAAAGGGAAAAGGACAGAAGAATGTAGGAGGAAGAGAGCAGAACACAAGGGCTCTTTCCAGAGTGATGGCACAACACTGGTGGTGACTTTCTATTCTGTGTACCTCAGATGCCTGCATGGGTTTCTGTGAGTAGATGGACAGGACATCCCCAGAGCAGCTGCCCTGTTACCTCCACATATGCTGCCTTGACCCCCCAGCGAAGCAAAACATGATGCCTGGACACAAATGCTCCGTTCATATCCTGTTTAGGATCTAGAAAGAGCTGGTTTTTCTAATGCTCTGCCCAGATGATGAAACAGGATCTTGTTGTATAGCCTAGGTTCTCTTTGAACTCATGATCCTTCTGTACCAGCTTCCTGAGTTCTGGGATTACAGGTGTGCACCATCACATCGATCTAAGATAAATTCCTTTCTATTGACACTTTATCTAGTTCCTGAGTAGGTCTGGCCAATGCAGCTCAGCAGTTAGCCCTGCTTGAAAGGCAATCAGTTTATCATTCAGTGCAATGACCAACTCTAACAGGATTGGGGATTTGTTCCTGCTTTAATTGGGCTAAAGTGGCACATACGTCCCCATTGTAGAATGTCTGAGCTGCTTCTTTTTTTTAACATTTTTGTTGAGTTTTTGTGCATTTCATACAATAACTTGTAATCAATTTAGACCCCCTCTCCTACCTATGCCCTCCTACAGTCCCCCCTGTGCTGGATATCTTTAGTGTCAACTTGACTCACTTGGATTGAGGGAGCGAGCCTCAATTGGGGAATGGCCTTCATTGGACCACCCTGTGGCCATGTCTGTGGGGCATCTTCTTGATTGTTGAGTGATGTGAGAGGACCCAGCCCACTGTGGGTGGTGCCAGCCCTGGGAAGGTGGGCCTGTGTTGCATAAGAAAGCAGGCTGAGCAGGAGCCAGGGGAGCAAGCCAGTAAGCAGCATTCCTCCATGGTCTGTGTTCCAGCTCCTGCCTCCAGGTTCCTGCCCTGAGTTCCTATCATGGACTCCCTGATGAACTGTGATCTGGGAGATGTAAGTTCAATAAACCTTTTCCTCCCCAAGTTGGTATTGGTCAGAGTGTTTTGTCCAGCAGTGGAGAAACAAACTAGGACACCCCCCACACACACACCAGACGGACCTCTTGTATTCTGTCATATATGTTAAGTCCTATCCAGTCAAACATTTGTATCCAGATGTCCTTCAGTGCAAGTTCATCCACTGGAGCCTAGTCAGCCTATCTAGAGATTTTAAAGAAGATCTACTCACCCTCACCCAGCAGTAATCAGTTGCCAAAAATTCCCAGGCTAAAGCCGGACCCGCCAGCCATTTCTCACTCTACCTTGGGCTCTTGTCTGAGTCAGCTTAGGGCTTGTACATGGCACCACTACTTGTTTGCTGCAAGTTCACATGCGCAAGCTCCCAGTGGCCTGAAAGCCTCTGCTTATCTATGTTCATGGACTAACCCTGGCTCTTGCAATCTTTCTGCCCTCTCTTCTGCAATGGTGCCTGAGCCATGGATGGGTGAGGTTTGATGGAGGAGTCCTATCCTGAGACATAGACTCTGCAGTCCAGTCTCTTATTCTCTTAGTATATGGAATAGCTACCCAAACAGGTGACCTGGTGATGCACAGCAGTAAGCAATGGGCTGGTATTCTGACCACTGGACCCCAGTTCTGCCTAATCTCACTAGGATCTCAGGATCCAGTGATTAACTTTCCTAGGCTCTGGTCATCAGTGGTTGAATCTGATCAACAAGTTTCCAGGAATCTGTAAAACAAGGCATGAAATTCACCTAAGAGAGCTGGGCCTCAGTTGTAGACAGAAATGACTTTGTGGATGAGTAACCAAAGCAGTTGTACACACAGATTCCCAGCTCAGAAGGACCCCAGGCTTTGTTTAATGCTCAATTGCTGCCATCTTGAGATTCTTAATAGTTTTGTCTTTGAACTTAGTTTTTTTAAAGTGAAGTCCAAGGGGACATTGGAAGAGATACATGCAATTTGCAGGTCTGTCTCTCTTCTTTTGTGCTACATGTACATGTAATGTTTATAGTTCCCACAAACACAGAACATAGAATTCCTGTAGACCGGAGGTATGTGGGACTTTGGCAAGACTGAGGTCTGTGACTAAGTGGACACTGACTATCCTTAGGAATCATGTTTTCTGATCAATTAATGACTCATATCAAATACATTAAAACAGGCAATAAAATTCTGAGAAGCAGAAACAATCAAGGAATCTCTTGTGAACTCAATTGTGTCTTCTTTCCCCAAACTCCTATGTTGAAGTCCTAACCCTGGTATTTCTAAATCCAACCTTCTTTGGAAAGAAGATCTTTGTAGATGTTACTGAGGATAAGTACATTAGGGTCAGGTCATACTGGAGTCCTGTGAACCCTAATCCAAAATGAGTGTCAACCTTATAAAATGGGACTATTTGGGCATAGTCACATGGGTAGGTACAATACCTTGTGAGTCATGGCACCTCAAACCAAGGAGCCACCAGGAGATGGAAGAGAAGTATAAGATCTTCCCTAGCTCCTTCAGAAGGAGGAAGAACCCATTAATAGCTGATCTTGGTGTTTCAGAAATATTGAAACAGTCTTTCTATTGTTTAAGCCACCCAGTCTGTGATATCTTCAGCAAACTTAGCCAACAAAGAAGCCTGTTGTATCATTTCTTCCTCATGTGAGTTCCCCCTGCTAGAGCACCACTGGTGCTGTAGATGACAGAATGGCAGGAAAAGGGGAGCAAGGCCCATGCAGCCTCTTCCTTTCCACTCCTCTTCCTCCTCAGAAAGTCAAAAGGAGAGAGTCTAGTAGATCTGCACAGACCAAAAAGTGAAATAAAAGCCAGTAGTGGTAGCACACGCCTTTAACCCCAGCACTCAGGAGGCAATGAGATAAGGCCAGCCTGGTCTATATCATGAGTTCCAGGCCAGGTGGGGCTATAGAAAGACACTGTTTCAAAAAAAAAACAAAAAAAACTGAAAAACAGAAAAACAAAAAATGGAATTAGTTTTGTGCAACATCTCTGTTGCTCTGGTAATGTTGTATGAACTTTTCCTGGGGAGACTAACAAATGTCTGTTCACTTCAGATAGGGTGTAGGAAATCAGGATACCAGGTCCTAGGATGAGATGAGCCTAAAACTTTTAAGCCCAGGCTGCATTCTCTGCTAAAGGGAGGGGCACTGAAAACAGTACCTCTGATAATCCCTGTCTTGCAGAACCCTGCCAGACTAGCAGGAGAAAAGTGACCAGCAGGGTCCCTGCTCTATGGGAAAATGCCTTGGTCAACAGCATCTCCCTGTCAAATGCCTCAGCTGTCATTAGCTAAGAGATTAGGCCAGGTTAAAGGTTTACTCCTGAGCTAAAAGCTAAAAGTTTATCATACTTTTAACCCTAAGAAAGAAAACATTATGGCCAATAAATTACCGGATAGGCATTGGTAACCTTGAGTAAAAGTTTAAGCACCCTTCTAGTGCCAACTAACAGACTATATGTCCTATTTCTTTGTGCCCTAAATCTTTGTATGTGACTGCCATATCCCATGTGACTGCCAGTTCCTTGCAATGTATAAAAAACATCCAAATTTTGTAATAAATGGCTTGTTGTAAAGACATATGTCCCAGGGCCCAAGCCTTCACCCACCAGAAGAACACGAGAGCGAGGTTCCCCACCAAGCAAGGCACACTTTGGTCTCTGAATAATAGGGCATCTACAACTGACCCCCCCCCCGAGAAAAAAAAACAATTCTACCCAAATCTAGCTTGGTGAACCAATGACTTTAATGAAGGTTACTTATAGGACCACAGGTCAGGAGTTATTTACAGGAGAATGGGCAGTTTATGAGTGGCTGGGCACTGAAGAAAATGTCTCTCTCCTAGTGACCGTCTACATATCCTCGAGGTGGCCAGGGTTTTCCCCTCATGATGAAAAGTTAACTAGTCCCATCTTGTGCAGGTCTCTTCCAGGTAATCACTGCTGCTGACAGTTCAGTAGAACCTCAGCCCTATCATGTCTAGAATTCAGCATTCCACAAGAGTCAAAAACAAAATATATAACTATACAAGGATGAGTTAAATGTTCTTGAATTTGCATTTAAAAGTATTGCAGAATACAGAGGTGAATAGTGAAATCCCTATTAGCAATGAAAGTTTTCTTTCCTTAGAAGATTAAAAGAGTAAATACAACACCACCATGGTAAGTTGGGAAAGCAGCAGTAGAAAAAAAGAGACAAGCTTTAGGTTCTACTTCCTCTAGCAGCACTTTTCCCTCTGTGTTGGATAAAGAGATCTGTGTTGGCATTTGTTCTGAGCCTGAAAATTACAAAGCCAAGAGATATAGGAAATGTAATTTTTGCTCAGATGCTCTGAACTTTTGCTTTTTCACAACTCCAAAAGTGACTCTCTCTGTTAGTGTTTCTTACAACTATTTCTATGGATATGGGAAACACGAACACCATGTATTCACTGTGCTCAGGCACACAGAACTGTTACCCTTTCCACCTCCCTGGAACCACTGCTTAGTCCTGCAGACCCCATTCACCACTGATGACAGAGGAAAATAATCCTGCCAGTTCAAAGAAATCTGGTGGCTGTGGGCTTTGAACTCGGGCAACTCCATGTACATGCTCAGCCCTGCCCCCTCCCCTCCAGCGTCAGGCCTTGGACCGTCACATCTTCCTGTGATGACTTTGTTAAATTCCCAGTCAGTGTAAAAATTCCCAGTCAGTGACCATTCATCAGTCTTCCTCCCACCGTTACCGATGCAGCTATAAAGTCCATACCCTGCTCTGCACTTCAGCCACCTACCTTCCTGCATCCCTTTCACAACCATTGGGGTGATATTTCACTAGAACATGATCACACCCAATCATTTACACTTTGCCATGACTCCCTCCACTCTATGCTGGCAGAATTCAGTAGCTGAAACAGACCGCATGTCCCCACACGTTTGAAGTACTCATTATCTGACTCTTTACAGCAAAAGCTTGCTAAGCCCTGGCCTAGATACACTGGCTATTGCTTCTGCTTGTTACTTCAAGGCAGCAGATACTCTTTTCTTCTTTAGGAAGTTTTCTTGCTGTATAAAAAGCAAAGCTAAGTCCTGTGGTTTCAGTGTATCCATATCCCAAGATGCAGAACCATCATCGCCTTAACCCCAGTGACATCTTCTCTGCCTGTCCTCTCCTATCGACAACTCATCAGATCTTTATTGCATCTTTGGACAGGAAATTGATTTTTGTATCATCGTACATCTCTCACTCATATCATTTATGTATTGGTATATGACAAATTATCCCAAGACTTGGTCCCTCAGAAAGCAAACATTTATCATCTCACTGTTTCCCAGGACAAGGACTCTTGCAAGCCTCAGTGTGGTGTCGCGACTCAGTGCGTCTCCCAAGGTTGAAGTCAATCTGCTGATTCTTAAGCCTCGATTTAGGGAATTCATGCCCACGGCAGACTGCCAACGTTCTGCTGCAAGTTCCCACCACACTATACTGCCCTCCACAGAGCTGCCTCTTGATGTGGCAGCTGACTTCTACTAGAACAAGCAATCCAAGGGAGAGTGAGGTAGCTCCCAGAATAGCTATATTCTTTTCATACCCTATTCTTTTTTGTGAGGTTGTTAATTGTACAGAATATGGGTTTCACTATGACACTTTCATACATGCATATGATATACTTTGATCATGTTCCCCCACTACCCAAGCTTATCCTTCCCACTTATACCCTACTTTTGAAAAGACATCCCATCACATGTGAGAAGGAAGTTAGTAAGCACAGTCCATATTTAAGGAAAGGGGAGTAAGTATTCAAGGAATGCTTACAAGTAATATACAAGAAATTCAAAGCAAGAAAGTTAACTCTACTTCTGAAAAGAATCAAACGATGTGAGGATGTGGCTTCAGACCATAACGTCTCACCAACAAAGGCCAGAGTGAACTCTGACCTCAAAGAATCTTGAATCCAACAACAACAGCAACTGTCTTGCAGTAGAAAGCCTAGCTATCGTGTCTACAACTTTCTTCAAAAATCAATTCTAAAATACGTTTGAAAACCATATGGCATATGGGTGCATACATTGGTGTGTATGTGTGTAAATGTTCATATGTGTACATGTATATGGAGGCCATAATTCAACCTACAGTGTCATTCTTCAGAGGATGTCCGTTTTGTTTTTTGAGACAGGGTCTCTCACTGACCTGGAGCTTGCCAAATAGGCTAGGCCAGATGTCTGCTTGTTCTGCTTCCCTAGAGCTGGGATTACAAGACTATGCCACCCTGCCACGCTTTTCTTTAAAAAAAAAAAAAAAAAAAAAAAAGTGTGTTCTGGGTATCAAACTCAGGCTCTTGTGCTTGAATAACAAGCACCTTACCAACTGAACTATCTTCTCAGCCCCATTTGATATCTTTAGAATCCCTCATCTCAATTTTCCACTGAAGCAAAATGAATATTTTGGGATGGAAGGAGGACCATCAAGAAAAACATTATTATCTTCTAATTTTATTCCATTATATTTACTTGGCAAAGCACCTTGGGTATCCAAAATCTATCTGTTCAAAGACCCAAGCAGACAAGATGAAGCGAATGAATCCAGATAGGCAGTGCAGTATGCCATTGGTCCTCCACACATCTAAGCAGATGATTCATTGAGTAAATATTGGAGTGGAAATATTATCAAGCAAGTTATTCAGAGCAAGCATCTGGGGAGCACAGAGGGAGAAAAATCACACACAGCCACTGCTCCAAGGGAGTCTGTACTTTACACTGGAGCTTTCTCCTCTCTCCCTGCTCCAGGGCCTTGCTCAACCCCACAGAAGCAAAAGATTCAGTGTCCAACTACAATAACTCAGCCTCCATGAAGGCTAAGAAGACTTTAAAAATTGCTTTTCTTTCCTCATTGTAAGAACAAGAAACAATAAAAATAAAATTACTGTTTCTATATCCATGTTATCTGTTACTTTACTATATATACATATATATATAATCTCATTTAATCTTCATCCTTACAAGTCTGCTAGAAAAATATTGTTATGGTAGCCATTTCTTTCATTTTCTTTTGATAAGAAAAACAAATAAGCTTAGAGAGAAGAGCCACACAACTATAAAATAATGGAGTCACAATTTAAACCTGAATCTACCTGAACCCTGAGACCATTGTCTTTGCTGAATTATCATGAAAAAATAAACCTGGTGCATATATCTTCTGTCTATAAAAGTTAATGGATAAATGAATCGTTTTCTTATTAAAATAAACAATGTATTATGCAAAGGAAAATTACTATGCATTATTAAGATCAAGCACATATTATGCTTTGGCCATGGGTTTAAACAATACTTAAAAATCTCCAGGGACAAGAGTTCCTGGTTGCAATTGGGTTTTTTCCCACTAATAAGTCCAAGGAGCCCAGTACCCTATGCCTCCTCACAAGTAAGTGACCAACAAACCAAGGCTGTTAAGGCACAAGAAAGTTTAGTTTTACATTTTTAAATACAGTCCTTGCGAGACTCTCCCTACACAGCAACTGTGAGTTCTCTACAAGGGAAAATGTGTGATTGTTTTTTTCATTCTTGTCCTACCCAGCCTTGCTTCTGAGTTGTGGTACAATCCTACTGAGATCTTTGCAGGGGAATGAACTGTTTGATTTGTTTGTTGATTTCAAAGGCAACTCCCTAGGAACTACAATAGCAATTGTGTTCAAATTCACCTGAGTAAAATGTTTTCACTTATTAGAAAACAATCTTTGTGACAGAAGCGAGCCATGCATGACAAGACAAGAAGGCCAGTGTGGCTCAGAAAGTCTCTGATAATTTCTTGAAATGTACTAATGCGTTATATGGAAGAGAAATGTGAAGGGAGCAAAGTGAGGCTACCTGAAGAAGAACAACTTAATAATTTAGACCCCGTCCACTGGAAACTGGGACAGAGCCCAAACTAATAGGACAACTGCCATTTAAACAGTGACATCCTGCTATAAGCTCTGCAACTGGACATTTCATTTATGCCACAGAAAAACCTATGTGGGCTAGGAATTGCTGTTGCCACATTATACATGAAGAAAATGGTGCATAAAATGATGCAAAAGATCCAGGAACTTTTGAAGGTCACTGAGCTAAAGTGTAGCAAGGCTGGAACCCAGATTGCAGTCTGGTTCTGCAGGGACATTGGTCACTAATTATGCTAGACCTAGAAGTCCCTTTATTAGAACAACCATGGCATCCTAATTTTAATCCAAGTCTTCTCACCAGAGGTTATCCCAACCCTTGGAAGAACTGGGGGCACAGAGGCTAGTGAAATGGCTATTTGGGCTCTTGATCCCACCAAGAGTCACTCTGAAGAGTGAGCCCATTAATGGCTACAAACCCCATGCCAGCAACTGTCCACACTTCTACCCATGATTATCACAAGGGACATAGCTTCACCTTCTCTTCCACTTGTTGAATCTTACTCCAGGGTCTCTGATCAGCTGAACATAACCTGGAACCACAGAGGGGAGAACTGTGCTGTGTTCTAGTTACCACTTACTCCCTGCAGTACAGAAGAGAACGGGCAGAGGCAGTAACAGCACGGAGGTGACCACAGCCACTCCAGCCAAAAGGGCCAGGATCAGAGCGATCACCAATCCATCATTCAAATGTATAGTCCTAAAACAGTAAATGGACTTGTAATTTTAAAATTATGTCACTATCATATCATTAACCTGTAGTTTTATAACCACTTAGAATTTAGTAGCTTAAAACAAAAACCAGCTACTTGGCACACAATTCTCTATAGTCATTCCCATGTGTCCCTAGGAGTCACCTTTCAATAAATTCAGTGGCTCTGCTTCTTGGGGCTGTTGACTGGGGCAGAGGAGAAGCCAGACATCCCCCGCATGCTTCAGCAGATGACCCAGGCTCAGACCCGCAGAAGCTGGCAGAGTTCCCAGACTGTGAACGGAAGCTGTGTTACCTCCTAAGGCACAGGCTCAGCACTGGTATCGTGTCATTTCACAGCATCCCACTGGCCAAACAGGACACAAGGACTGCTGGAATCAATGGGTGGAGAAACAGACCCCACCTGTTGATAAGAGAAATTGTAAAGTCACAATCCATTGAGTGACCTCTCCCAAAGTAGAGCCAGTGCAACTTTCACAAACATCTACAAATCTATTCAATAATTTCAGGAGAAAGGAAAAGTCAATATGTTTTTAAGCCCCTTTGTCAGATTTCAGTGCATTATCATGCAATATTATTCTCCATGAAGAAAGCATATCACGTAACATCTCCCTCAGCTTCCGCAGTACTAACACCCTTTTGACTTTGTGCATCTAGTGGGCCTGGTGCTCTGAGAACCATCTCTGTGAAACATTCCTTGTGCTGGATAGCTTTAGTGTCAACTTACACACCTGGGTTGAGGGATCCTCAATGGGGAATTGCCTCTATTGGACTGGCCTGTGGCCATGTCTGAGGGGCATCTTCTTGATGAGTGACGTGGGAGGGTTCAGCCCACTGTGGGTGGTGCCACGCCTCGGCAGGTAGGCCTGTGTTGCATAAGAAAGTAGGCTAAGCAGGGGCCAGAGGAGCAAGCCAGTAAGCAGTGTTCCTCCATGGCCCGTGTTCCGGCCCCTGCCTCCAGGTTCCTGCCCTGAGTTCCTACCTTGGACTCCCGGATGAACTGTGACCTGGGATATGTAGGCTAAATAAACCCTGATGTGGGAGGGACCAGCCCACTGTGGGTGGTGCCACCCCTGGGCAGGTAGGCCTGTGTTGCATAAGAAAGTAGGCTAAGCAGGGGCCAGAGGAGCAAGCCAGTAAGCAGTGTTCCTCCATGGTCTGTGCTTCAGCTCCTGCCTCCAGGTTCCTGCCCTGAGTTCCTACCTTGGGCTCCCTGATGAACTGTAACCCGGAGATGTAAGATAAAATAAACCCTTTCCTCCCCAAGTTGGTATTGGTCAGAGTGTTTTGTCACAGCAGTGGAGAAACAAACTAGGACACTTGATTCCAGCCTGAATCAAGAAAGGTATCTGTTTTCACAGTTTAGGGGTTGAAATGCCATCGACAGAGCACTTTTCTTTAAAGAGGAGAATACCTTGTTTTATAGCAGGGTTGAGAGGGGAAATAAAGTACCATGCAGATCCTCAACCTTTGCTTCCCACCTGGAAAGATCACAGCGTGAGTTCCAACAGTCTCCCCAAAGTCATTATTACTTCAGAGCCAGCTGAACTGCTCGATAATAACAGTTCTTGCACTTGTAGGATGCGTTTCCTCCGTGGAGTGCCAAGTAATTTACTATCACTTATTAATTAATTCTCAGCCCCCACGTGAGATGAGGCTGGGTTATTATGCATCTTTGACAGATGTGTGAAGCGGGCAAAGGGAGATAAAGTGACATTTAGCTTCGGCCCAAGGTCACTTGATTGTCATGCTGGCTGGACAAATTCCCAGCTCCACACACCTCCCCACTCACTTTGGGAGCCTCTCCAGAGAAGCAGTGGAATCTCTTATTTTCAAAAAAGCCTGAGTTTTCTGAAATCCATACTTGAGGGCTTTTCTGTCCCGCTTCATAGATGTTTGAGGTTTCACATTTTTACAGCTCTGTTTTTTTGTTTTGGTGCGGATGGACAGTTTTAATTCTAGCTTTCAGTTTTCCAAGAAGTGCATTTCTTTAAAAAAAAATTTTTTTTAGTGTATATGTGCACGATGTGGGTGTGTGAGTGTGGGCATGCACATGCAATGGCATGTGTGGAAGCCTGAGGACAGCTATTGGGAGTCTGTTCTTTCCTTCCACTATGGGTACCAGGATCAAACTCAGGTTGTCAAGCTTGCACCACAAGTGCTTTTATTTGCTGAGCCATCTTGCCAGCCAGGAGGTGGATTAAAGTCCATTGATTTGGCCTTTGGTTCACTTATGAAGAATGTTTATACTCTAAACTAAAATGGGATGTCAGAATAGCCCACAGTGTAAAAGAGGGACAGAGTGGCAGAGGGACATGTGCTGTCTTTGTCCGGATCTTATATTTTCAGAGCAACATTGAAGTAGGAGATAAACGCAGATTTGCTTTTCTAAACAGAATGCACTTACTCCAGCTCTCAGCAGACCTGGAGTCCATTTCCCTCAGCAGCTGAACAAATGCTTGTGGAAAGCAGCTGCTTCCTAAGGAATCTCTGAGATGACTGAAAAGCATCATTTTTGAAAGTTTCTCTTCTTCTCCATGACTGTGCATTTTCCCACAGTACAATCCAGGCAAGCAGAGTGGGCTTGGGTTTGTAAAGAACAGGGAAAACCTGTCACATGGAAAGAAGAGCTACACATTTTATCAAAGACACCCACTAGTCATATAGCTTCATCACTAGAGAAAGAACCATCGCCAGCCTTCTAAACTATGCAAACCAACTGCAGCCACCTCTAGCAAAGGACACTTTAGGTGACATGAAAACCCATGTGATGGCAGCTACAGAGGTGGTCAGTGGGTAAAAGCACTTGTTATTCAAACATGAGGGCCCAAGTTTGTATCTCCAGCACCCACATAAAAAGCCAAGCATGACTGAGCATGCTTATAATGCCAGCATGGCAGGGTTAAGACAGGCAGTTTCCAAGAGCTTGCTGGCTGGCCAGCCAGCCTAGCTGAAGTAGTGAGCTTCCAGTTCAGTGAGAGACCCTGTCTCAAGGCAATATGGCAAAGAAGAACAGAGGACATCCTCCTCTAGCCTCTGCATGGGAGAGCATCAGCATATGCACCCACATGTTCACATGCATTCATCACATGCTACATACACACAGACACACATAAAGAAAACAAAAACAATCCTAGGAGATAGTAAGCAGTATTTCACTTCCAGGACCAGCTTAGTGGAAAGGAGCTTTGTAATGTTTAGAACCTGGAGAAATTCCCTTCAGATATGATACAAAATAATGCTAATGAATAGAATGTCTTCAGCCCTTCATGCATTCACTCTTCCATCAAATGTTTACTGAGCACTTGCTCCATTGAAGAGCCTGTTCTGGGACTGAGAAGGATATATGCAAAGCCTGAAGCCTGCAATAAAACATTCATGAGATCATTTCCTTCAACTCTTTTCTATCCCCACTCTCTCCCTGCAGGTCTGTGTGCCATGTAGGCTCTGCCTGGGTAAGGTATTCGCCTTCTCAGCAGATGAGGGTGTAAATCAGAACCTTGCCCAGGGAAGCAGGTATGTAAAGCTTCCAGGGGTATATGAATGCTTTAAGTCTCCCAGGAAGGAGGTCACAGTAGAGGTGCATCCATCAGCAAGGTTGTGGGGCAGAAGTGGAGCTACCTAGGAATCCACATCACTGCCTCTCGTAGAAGATTCTCAGAGCTGGTCATAGACAGACTGAGGAACAGGAGGCAAGGGACAAGCATGCCATTGTGCCAGGGGATTGGCCTGCAGCTGGCAGTTGGCTCACATGGACTGGTTCCCAGAGGCCCACACGAGCATGCTTTCACGCTTTCTCTCCCTGTGAGCTGTAACACTGCTTTTTTGTTCCCAGGTCCTGAGATTAATCTTGTGTGTCTATAGATGACAGGTGAATATATGTCCTAACATGTGTTTTAACTAATTGCTCATTACTGAGTGAAATTTGTCATCTTCAACCTGTCCTTTTCCCTCCCATCTGCCTGCACCTGTTAAATCGTCTTGATTATCCTCCAAAGCCACAATTTACTGATCCAATCTCTGCTCTACCACTGTGTGGTCCTGGGTGAAAACCTTGAGCCTCACTGCCTGCACTGAATGTTTGTTTCACAGGATTTGTGGGAAGGAAATGAGATAGCTATGCATAGTATTGGCACAGAATCAGCGTTCAGTAAATGCTGATCCTTTTTACTCCCCTTCCAATTTCTTCCTCTATGTTCCCATGACAAATTGCTCATCCAACTATATATGGTTTAGGTTAAAGCCTGCTCTTATAAGTTAGCAACGAGAAGAACTTTAAGTTGATGATGAACAATTTTTAAAAGAAGTGGGATCCATATAGACCATAAGGTAACGAGAATAGAAGAGGCATGGGTGGGTAGAGAGGAATAATTGATTTTCATAGGTGCTCTTGCCAGGGAATTAGACCCAGGCATTTGTTTATGATCCAAATTTATAATCTCAAAGCATTTGTCAAATCAACCATATTTTACAAGATAATAGTCTGTAAACTTGCCATGGGGGAAATTCACTATATTTAAAGAGAACAAAGGGAAATGAATAATAGTGATAAAATATTTTTAAAAAGCTGTTACCCAAAAGGAAGATGAAGAAGATACAAAAGAACCATGAGAGAAAGACCCGGGGCATTGGTGAGGAATTTGCTGGCTCTAGGTGGACTGGGTGATGGCCAAGGCCAGTTTATAGACAAATTGTTAAAATACGTACCACACAGAGTGCAAAGTTTGGCGGACATCTGAGAAACTGGAACGAGTGGCTAATGAGTTAACACTACACTGTTTGAAGACAATTCCATTTCGTTCTGACCTATTTAAAGGCGAAGCACAAGAAAGAAGATCCTACAAGCAATAAAGAGAAATTTCACTCTTTACTCATGTTTCCTTTCAAGAATTCTTCCCAAATTCAGTATGTGAATGCTTTCTAAACAACCAAGTGACCCAATAATTAGACTCCAGTTATCTGCTCAGTCTAAATTTTCAAGGGTCATCTATTGCCCAAACAAGACTGGGAAATATCTTTTGTTTATATGCCAAGATTATTTAAGGAAAAAAACATGAAAGTTTAAAAAAAGATTAATTGAAGTCTTTTTAGACCCCACCTTTCACCTTTAATGCCATCAGGCATGTTTTTGCATCCTCAGCAGGAGGTTGCCTGGTCTACACAACACCAGGCTTTTAGCCACCAAGGTGCCAGCCTGGAAATGAGCCCCAGCCATTCCTGTGACTGGTGGCAAAAATCCAGAAACAAACCTCCGAGAAGCCTCCTGCTGTGAGCCCCGGTCAACTGCAATGTCTCTGTCACTCTGCGCTCTCCGGGAAGAACTGCTACTTCCTCTTGCTTTTTGTTTGGAGCCAGATACACTTCAGGCAATCCTGAGGAGAGATGATTATTAACTGTTCCCACCCCAGTGATATCTGTAGCTTAATTAAGGACAATCACGGCTCTGGGGACAGAAAACTTTTGAACTCCAGGCCAATCCTCACATAACAGATTCCCTCACCGAGTTCCAAACTAATCCTCACATAACAGATTCCCTCGCCAAGCAGAAACCAAGAAAATCAGAGAGAGAACAAGACAAGCCAGGAGGTCAACAAACCATGGGGGAGGTGACTGCTCTTCAGTTCTAAAAAGTAAGGCAGAAAAAGCAAGAATTGGTCACTGTCCATCCACAGAGCTGCTTTGTATATATGACAAGGGGAATAGGGACACACGGATTACAAGGGTGCTCAGACCTCAGCAAACATGGTTGGCAGTATGAACCCAAATTAGGTTATGCATGTGGGTAAGAAGACTGGGCAACACACACACACACACACACACACACACACACACACACACACAAAGCTTTCTTTAAAGAGATGTTTACAAATGATGCAATAGGTCTCTTCTCAAGAACTTACACCCCTCTGATCTTGTGCACTGAAGGTGTCATATGACTAATCTAAACAAACACAAGTCTGGTCATGTTAAGGTGTGTGCCAACTGCCATTGGGTAGACCTTTCTGCTCTCCATGGTGATAGACGGTTGCACGCAGTCACCACACTTAGCATAATGAGTGTCAGAATCCCCAGGGTCCTCAAAATTTCCCTTGCCATCTATCACTGGTTACAGCATAGTAAAGCAAACATAATAGATTTCATTCAAATCAGCTGCACAATTGGGAGACAGTTTTAAATTTTATTCCATAATGAGGGTGGCTTTATTGTTGCGGGCACTAGAGGAATACAAATCACTAGATTTCCTGTTCATAAGAGGCCAGTACTGGAGTCTGGAGGAATGTGAGGTTGAGAAGAGGGATTCTTCCCCAGATTTATGTGTAAATAAAGCAAGAGCTTTACAAAGTGGAACCAGATTCTTTAATGCGGTTCTTCTTTAGAAATATTTATACAGGCCTGTGAGCCAAGCAAAATGATTTAGAGTTGATACCTAAGGTGTTCACAAAAACATATCAAATATTCAAAGTCCCATTTTTCAGGAAAACAACACTTTATATGCTGGATAGGCAGAGTAGAATTTAGGCAAACTTCCCTTTGTTTTCCACCAAGAGGGATTTGAACTTTTTTTCTCTCTCACCTTTTACATTCTAAGAAGGAATGCCCTTTCCTTTGCTGAAGAACCAAGAAGAACAAAGATTTATTGAATCCACCCAGATTCCTCTGCCGAATTTCAGCATCTGTGTAGTGACTGAGCGTCAACCCAGGACTCAACAGACATGGAAAAGATGCCACTGTGTCTCTACACAGTCCTATAGGAACCAGAGGAGCAAGGGCTCAACTCCTCTCAGCGGGGGGCCTCCTGTTCTCTGCCTGACTGACCTAGAAAGCGCCTCCAAGCACGGATGCCTGACCTTATTTGGAACATGACCTTTGGCATAGTTACCTGCAATAAAACTGCCCCCAGGTTTTTTCTATATGATAATTAGGCACTGCCCTACAGCCAGATGATAGGATCCCCCACCACATGTAAATAAAGCATGCTATGAGCACCTATCAGCTGAAGCTTTGGCTGCTGCCTCCACACTCTATTTTTCCCTGACCCCCACTGAATAAACGGAGCTGTATTAGTGAATCTGACTCCCCGGAAGGTCTTTTCCGTTGTGCTCACTGGCCGTCCTAACCCCGTTCGTCGTTTCTGCTCCCTTTGTCCTTGTGGACCGGTGGCCAATGGCCCTCAAGGGGAGGGAGAGACCCACACTGGGGTTCAGTGGTGGATTAGGCAAGCAGCGTGTGCAAAGCCTGAGGTCAATCCTAGGCACAGGTGAGTAGGAGGAATAGGAGGGGGAGGGAAGATGTCCTGACACGGAGCAGAACATAAGGGCCTTCTGAAGAAGTCAGGGAAATAGCTGAGCCTTGAGAGCCAGACATAGAGGCACACACCTTTAATGCCAGCACTAGGGAGACAGAGGCAGGCAGATGTCTGTGAGTTCAAGGTCAATCTGGTCTACAAGTGAGTTCCAGGCTGGCTGGGGCTATTTCATGAGATCCTGTCTCAAAAAACAAAACAAAACAAAAACTAAAAAATTAGCTGAGCCTAGAAGCAAAGGACTCATTAGATAGGTGGCTTGCTTGAAACCCCCACACCTTTGTACACTATTTCCTCTGCCTAGAATGCTATTCTCTATTTCCTCTTCTAGGAAAACATCTATTATGCCCTTAAGAATCTTCCAGTCTATACTCAGGGCATTCTCCTACCCTCCTTTCCTGTTCCCTCAAGTCTGCAAGTGCTGCTAATTACGGCATGGGCATTTGACAAAGAGCTGGGTTGACCCAGGACTTCCAGACTTGAGCTCAGACACAGTTGTCCTAAGGTGAGAATACAGACGCAGTGTTTCTCACAGCAGTATCCCCTTTTGCCAAAGGTGACAATGTTGAGATTACACGCTATCGGTAAAAAGATAGGCCCCTACCTCTGATGAGCTGAAGGGCAGAACTGGAGGAGGGCTTGGATGAGAAAAATTCTGTGGAGACAAAGATGAACCAAGAAGGCTTGGTGAAAGCTATCCAGACTTAGCATAAGAAGACGAGACAAAAGGAAAATGGTGCTGGAAAGAAGGCAAGAAGGGTAGTGGGAGTATCAGGAGCACTGGAAACCAAGAGGTCACCTTCTCAGGGCTGGGCTGGGGACTGCCCTAGAGGAAGGTGAGCCACTTCTCTGCCTTTGCAAGGTAGGACCCAGCGCAAGATGCAAGAACAGAAGGTACAGCTAACATGGCCAAAGCTCACTTTGAGGCAAAGCAGGCCGAGCAACAGTGGAGCATTGATAAAATGGACCCACAGCTCAGGGCATTGAATTTAGGGCATTGAATTCAGGGCATTGAATTCAGGGCTGCAGAGGAGTGAGGGTCCAGGTCTTTCTCATAATCCAAGAACCCTCAGGGCTGGGCTGGGGACTGCCCTAGAGGAAGGTGAGCCACTTCTCTGCCTTTGCAAGGTAGGACCCAGCGCAAGATGCAAGAACAGAAGGTACAGCTAACATGGCCAAAGCTCACTTTGAGGCAAAGCAGGCCGAGCAACAGTGGAGCATTGATAAAATGGACCCACAGCTCAGGGCATTGAATTCAGGGCATTGAATTCAGGGCTGCAGAGGAGTCAGGGTCCAGGTCTCTCTCATAATCCAAGAACTGGGTAGGAAGACTGCACACTGGGTTATTTGGAGAAGACCCACAAAGAGTGGGTCTCAAGTGCTGTTTCTAGACCCACAGAAGGGTGGGCTTTCTCTCAAGTGCTGTTTCTGCTGCCTGGAGGAGGGCTGTGGAGAACTCAGATTCCCCTTAGGAAACCCCAGGCTGCACAGTCCCCCCATCTGCCTGACTGCATTTTCTATTGCTGTGTCCCCCTTCACTCAGTGAGGAAAAGCCTCCCAACAGCTCAGTCCTTCAGGGAGGCCATCTTCACGCCCCGGTCACACACATCATTCCCATACCCAAGCAAGTTCCTGCAGGACCCAAGAACCAGCCTGCTGGGACATTGGAGGGTCAGACCTTCATGGTCTCTAAATTTGGGAGAAAATCAGGTGCTAAACACCTCAAATTCTCCTTAGATGTCTAAGCTGTAACTGAGAACTGTAGAGTTCTATCTCACACTCAACTGTCAAGTGGATTAACCAGAACAGAGAGTATTCTCAAAGCCCCAAACACTAAAACCAAAGAATTAAATCAGTGAAATATTAGTGGGTTGTGCTTGAAGATAAAATTGAATACTTAATATTTGTCTGTTGCCTACCAAAGCAAATTACACAAAATAACTCCAAATGAAATATTTAATTAGCTACTCTGAAATGAATTTGTTCTCAGACCATTAATCTAATTAACACACCCAGCTTCCCCTCGGCAGTACTGGCTCTGTTTATGTATGAGGCCAGCATGCAGCTCACATTTGTCTACTTATGTACATGGCTGACTCTCGCAGCCTCCTCCTTGTCCCACGGACTATTTTCTGCTCCCTTGCTTCCCATATTTGTGGGTAGCATTCATTATGAACAAAAACAAAATAAAGAAATTGCTCCAAATGAGAAACATTTGATGTTTCGAACTGTACAGGGAAAGGGCTATTTTTCCAATGTGTACTGCAGATGTGGCAGCTGCATGCATATGCACATGCAAAGCAAATGAACAGCCCGCATAATCGTGACAATTATACGTTGCAATATGTTCTTTCTCCAGTATTAATTCCGGAAGTTCCAGGAAGAAAAAAAGAACTCATTTTGTTCTTTAAAAAAATTGCAGCCTTACGGATTCTACCTGTTTACTGATAAATTTAGGATTATTGAAAAAACGCTGGAGTAAATTTAAGAGCAAAAATTATTCCCACCGAAAAATTATATAATGAACAATTCGAAGGCATCTGGAATGGGGACTAGCAGAGCTAATCCCGGTGCAATACTGCCATCTACAGGACATCGAGAGGAACCACATCCTCCTTTAATTAATCCTGCTTTCTCCTTTAGGGGCCGTACATGACGATGATTGGCAAAGAAGACACTATTTTAAATAATGCAACCTCTAGACCACAGATTTCCAACTTGTCTTCGCTTCCCTGGACCCTGAAATGCTGAAAACGTTGAGGAGGGGTATGCTGACCGGGAAGATTTCGTAGTTGTGGAGTGAGCAACCTCAGCTTTAGCATAGCCTGGTCTTAAAAAAAATTTTTTTTGTTTTTCATTTCAAGCTGTTTGGTTACGGCCTGAATGTGAAATGGCTTGGATTCTGGTGGTGCTGTTTTGAGAAGTGATGGAAACTTCAAGGTTGTGGTCTAGCTGGAGGGAGTACACTGAAGGTTGCATGTGAACAGGATCTGCAGGCCTGTTCCCTCCTTTCCTCTTCTTTCCGCAGCCTCCCTGTCCCTCTCAGTCTCCTGTTCATCACCAGGCAAACTGTTTTTTGTCTGCCACAAGCTCCTGCTGCTAGCATGTGCTAGCAGCGGTGAACTGAGCCCTCTAAAACAGCAGGCGAAAATAATTTCTTTACTTAAGTTGTTCTCCCAGGCATTTGGTCACAATGCCACAAATTGTTTTAAAAAAATATGACAGCCATCCTTAACTCCAGTTCCAGGGAATCCCGTGCCTTCTTCTGACCTCTGTGGGCACTGCATGCACATGGTACACTTACATATATGCAGGCAAAGCCCTTATACATATAAAATACAAATAAATCAATTTTTTTTTCAGACTTTTTGAAACATTGTCTCCCTGTAGCCCCAGCTGTCCTGGAACTCACTATGTAGACCAGGCTGGCCTTGAACTCACAGAGATCCACCTGCCTCTGCCTCCCGAGTGTTGGGATTAAAGGTGTGCACCACCATGCCCGGCATAAATCAATTTTTTAAAAAAGAGAAAACAGAAATATTGTACATGTATGTGAATTTCCAGATATTTTTATGGTAATTGTGAAAATGAACTCTGCAGTCTGCGTAAAACCTGTCTAAAGGCCAGCTTTGGCTCAAACAACAGCTAGAATGGAATACAAAATATTTTCATGAATGTTGGCTGTGCTGGATAGCTTTAGTGTCAACTTGACACACCTGGGTTGAGGGAGCCTCAATCGGGGAATTTCCTCTATTGGACTGGCCTGTGGCCATGTCTGAAGGGCATCTTCTTGATGAGTGATGTGGGAGGGCCCAGCCCACTGTGGGTGGTGCCACCCCTGGGCAGGTGGGCCTGTATTGCATAAGAAAGCAGGCTGAGTAGGGGCCAGGAGAGCAAGCCTGTAAGCAGCATTCCTCCATGGCTTGTGCTCCAGCTCCTGCCTCCAAGTTCCTGCCCTGAGTTCCTACCTTGGGCTCCCTGATGAACTGCGTGCAACCTGGGAGATGTAAGACAAATAAACCCTTTCCTCCCCAAGTTGGTACTGGTCAGAGTGTTTTGTCACAGCAATGAAGAACAAACTAAGACATTGGCCAGATGAAAACAGAAGAAAGAACCCAGAAGGTTTATTACATGCTTGGACATTTATTAAGTGAGGGTCTGTGATACACACATGTTTTAACACATTAGCTTTAGTGAGTCTTCCCTCTGTAATTCATAGACCTCTGAGTTGTAGAACCTCGAGAATGTGCTAGACAGGCAAATGCACTAAGCTGCTTCCCCACCTCACTGCATATTCTAAATCTACACCTGAAAATTCTCCTGCAAGAACTGTAAAATGCAATGGAAGAGACAGGAAGGAAAAGGAAGCACCAATAAGCAAACAAATAAAATAATAAAGTCATAAATCACCACACAGGGAAAAGCAGGTTTTATTATAATACTGATTTCAAAATATTCATAATGAACAAAGAAAAAAAGAACTAACAGTAGCTACAGCACCAGATAATCAAGAGAAATTAAAGAAAAATTTGTAGACAAAGTACACAAAGCTCTCTTCATGTGTCTTAGTTAAGCACATTCGTAGTTGCAGGCAGTCAGCAAAGGCCAGGCAAGCTGAGATGTAGGGAGTGATTTGTACTCTCCAGCTGACATGGACCAAGGTTCCCCGTGTTGTATTTTTACTTCCTGACCAAATAGTTTCAGATTTATATTATCACAGAAGAGAGGGAACTATGACATTCATATTGCAATTTATCGAGCAGATTCCATGTGATTTTGAACAGAAGGATAAGAAGGACATTTCAAATGTATGTGTGGGAGAGACAGGAATGAAGAGTCCTAGGCCACAAGTGGTCAGGGTAGATGAAGGAGATTGTTATGGCTTGAATCTGGAATGCCGGGTTTATGTTTTAAGTGCTCAGTACTCAACTTGTAGAAATGTTTTGAAGGCTATAGAGACTTTAGGGAAAGCTTGGCTGTGGTCACTAGGCAGGCATTCCAAGGCTGCATCCATCCCTGGTTCCAGTCTGCACTCTCTCTTGATCTACACTATAAGAACAACTGCCACCTCATGTTCCTGTAGCCATGGACAGAGCCACTCTGCCATTATTGACTGTAATAAATAAACCTTTCCTCATTAACTTGCTTCTGTCAGGCACTTAATCACAGAAACACAAAAGTAACTAATACAGAAAAATGGTACCAGAGTGAGGTCCTTGCCATAACTAAACTTGGCCATGTAGTTCCTAGGCCTTAGGAACTTATTAGCAGGAAGAATGTGGAAGATTGAGAGATGCAAGGTAGAGAAACCCTAAAATGTTGTATGTTCTACTCAATGGCTGATTCTGGTTAAGTCTGGAAGACCAGAGTGCCAACAGAGTGGCAGAGTGGCAGGCTATGCTCATGAGGTTTCAGCAGGGAACAAGGGCTCTGCTGGGAATTAGGTTAGAGGACATTTGTATTACATGCTAGCTAAGAATTTGGCTGTTTTGCCTATGTCCTAAATACTTGAGTGAGGCTGGATTTAAACATGATCAACTAATTTAGTTGACAGAGGAAATTTCAAAAGAGCCTAATAGTTAGTATATGGTGTAGTGTTTTCTGTTTCAACCAAGTTTACAGTAAGATCTGAGAGCAAAAAATGCAGAGAAGGATTTGATAAAGTGGCACTTTGGCAAGGAAAAGAATGTAAACATGATTAGTCACAGCCAAATCATCAGTGGTTATTAAACAGAGTGGCACCATTATAAAAAAGCTGTGTACTTTGCACTGGACAATTGGAAAAGTGAAGTGAGGGCCAGACCCGACCCATCAAAGAGCTTTGGGAATAAAATGGCAAGTCCATCTGAAACCCTTTCATTTAAAAAGAAAGTGCTAAAGGGATGCTCTGATGGAAAATGGCTGCCCAGGGAAATGTTTTCCCAGGTTTAACCATATAGACAATCAGAGGCCACTGGGTTGTAGTACAAGGAGACCTGGCTATTTCTCCAGCTGGAAACAGAACTTGTTAACCACATGGTTCTGGTTTTGCAAACATGCAGAAGACAAGAGTTAACAAGTCACAGAGGCTTGCACCAATGTTCCAGGGGAAAAGCCTGACAAAGAGCGTGTAGCAGGGTCAGATTCCTTACCAACAGTCTCTGAGAAAGCTACACATGTGCAATGAAAACAACAGGGTTTTAGATATGCCAGGAATGTGAGGTCCGTCAGGTAACGGAACTGACTCAGGAGGGAGGCTACATGTGGTACACAGGCAAGGCTCTAGGGTGGGGCTTCCCAAGGCCACTGGAGCTCACATTCTGCCACCATATTCCCTGGATGCTGGACATAACAGAGCTGCAGGATTTGGCATTTATACAGCTGCATTGGGTTCCTTGGTTCAATCTTTCCTTGTTTCCTCCTTTCTTTCACTTCTGGAATAGTAATGTTTACCCTGTGCCATAGCACCCTGGAAGTATATAAAGTTCTTTTCATATATGAGTGACAACTAAGAGATTGCCTTAAGTCTCAATAAAGGTTTTAGATTTTTGAGTGGTGTTGAAACTGTTAAGATTATGGGGACTCTCGGAGTTGGACTTAATGCATTTGGCATTATGAGGCTGCCATGAGACTTTGAAGTCAGGTGTGGAATGTTACAGCTTGAATATGAACTGTGCTGCACAGGCTCATGTGTTTGATGCTTGGCCCCTAGCTTGTGGCACTATTTTGAAGGCTTTGAAGCCTTTACAAGATTTGGCCTCCTTAGCAGAAATAGGTCATCAGCATGGGCCTTCGATGTTCTACATAGATCATCAGCATGGGCCTTCAGTGTTCTACTCACGCATGGTTCTGGCATGCACTCTTTCCTTCCTGACCATGACACACAAACAGCTGCCACATCACACACCTGCCATCTCCAATATGGCCAATTCACTGCCTTCTACATCAAAGTGTACTGAAATCCATTTGAAACTGTGAGCCAAAATAAGTTCTCCATGCCTTACACTGAGGTCTTGGCTGTATGTTATTTTTATGGTGACTTCTTTAAAAATTTCAGTATTCATCCATACCTTATCATACCCTATCTGGAGTTAATATTGCACTACTTTATGTCAAATGAGAGTTGTTTGCAAGGGTGTAGTTTTACATTTGTCAGCTGAGCTACAACTGTCATATATTCTGCATGCTATAGATTCTGAAATAGTTCCTATTTGCAGTGCTTTTGCTTACACTCTATATATCTGAATTTCTATCTGACATAATTACTATTTAGACTTTTTTAAAAAGCTTCTTTTACCGTTTCTCTTATAGTGCAAATCTGTTGACAATATATTTTCTTACCTTTCATCCAAAAAGTATCATTTTTCAACCTAATTTTTGGCAGCTGACAGCTCTTTGTGATGGTTTTTTTTCTTCTTTCAATACCTTTGTCATTCCACTGTTTTCTGGACTTCGTTGTTTCTAATTAGAAGTCATTTGGGAGGAGAGAGCCACAGGAAGTAGTTATAGGAAGAGGACCTGTGTACATGGGGTTCGGGTGGCAGGATGCTAGGCACAGGTTGGCAATGTAGCTTAGTGGTAGAGCACTTAGCTAGCATGTATAAAACCCTGGGTTTCATCACAGCACCAGAAAAATGTAAACAAAAGGGGGCTGGAGAGGTGGCTCCGTGGTTAAGAACACTGTTTTTTCTTGCAGAAGACATGGGTTTGAATCCCAGCACCCATATGGCAACTAACAACTGTCCATAACTCCAGTCCCAGGGAATCTAACAGCCTCCTCTGACCTCCGTGGGCATTGCATGACACAGGTGCACTTACCTACATGCCGGCAATATATGCATAACACATAAAATAAAAATAATAAATAAAAATTATATATACACACACACACACACACACAAAAGCAAACGAACAGCTAATTTCGGGAGGGGATCATGGAGATGGGTGGGATAGTTCCAGCATCAATAAAAGGATACTTTATAAGTGATCACTTTGTTTTATAAATCTGAAGTCTTAAAAGGTTTTCAGACTGGGGCTGGAGAGATGGCTCAGCAGTTAAGAACACTGGCTGCTCTTGCAAAGAACCTTGACTTGATTCCCAGCACCCACATGGTGGCTAACAACCATCCATTAACTCCAGTTCCAGGGGAATCCAATGCCCTCTTCTGACTCCACGAGCATTGCACAACATGGGTGCACTTACACACATGCAGGCAATACATTCATACACATAAAATAAAAATAATATATAAAATATTTTTAAATGTAAGCTTACTCACTGAACTTAGAGTATGAGCCAACTGTTTCCTATCTACTACAAGCATACTTCACTAGCAGAGGCAAACACAGACTAGTCTAAGTGAAAGAACAGAAGTGAATATACCAAACAAGTGGAAGCAGAAGATGCTACATCTACATGTTAGAAGACTTCAAGCCAAAACTGGTCAGAAGAACTAAATGATAATAAAGAGAACAGTCCAAGATATAACAATCATAAATACATATGTGACAAATATTTGGGGCATTCAATTCCACAAACACTATTGGACACTAAGGGACAGAAAGTCTAGATACATCCATAGTGATGTATCTCTTGAAGAGATACATCATTCAGACAAACAAGCCAACAAAAAATTTCAGAGTTAAATTCTACCATACATCAAATAGACTTAACATCTCTACAGAATATTCCATCCAAAAGCTGTAGAACTTTTTCTAAAAAGAAATCACATCTTAGGCCATAAAGCACATCTGAACAAATACTTAAAAACCAAAGTAGCTTCTTGTATCTTATCAGATCATAGGAGAACAGAACTGAAAATTAATAGCAAAAGAAACTATTAAAAAAACACAAATACATGAGATAGACCAATATACTCCTGATTGATCAATGAATCATTGAAGAAACCAGAAAGGAAAGTAAAAATCAGTAGACTCAAATGAAAATTAAAGTACAACTCATCAGAATCTTTGGGGGTACAGTAAAGGCAGTTCTAAGAGAAAAATTCATAGTTTTGAGTGCTTATGCTAAAAAAATCAGAGACTTCAAATAAGTGATTTAATTGTGCATATCAAGGCCTTAGAAAAACAACAACAAGCTGAATCCTAAATCAGCAGAAAGAAAGAAATGATAACAATCAGGACAGAAATTAGTGAAGTGAAAAAAAGAGAATTATTAGGGGGAGTCACTGAAACTAAGATTTGGTTCTTTGAAAAGATAAATACTATAAACAAACCCTTAGTCAAGCTAATCAAAAGAAACAAAACCAAGCTAATAAAATTTTTTTAAAAAAGGTGAAATTTACAAGACATCATAAAACTAGAGGATTATTAGGAAATACTTTGAAATCTTAAAAGAAGGAATATGTAGAAGGAATAGAAAAATTCCAGGCACATATGACCTGCAAAAAATTAAATCAAGGGGATGTAAACAACTTAAACAATTCTACAAGGAGCAGTGAGACTGAAGCGTCAACAAATAGCCTCCTAACAAAGAAAAGCTTAGGATTGGTGGATTCACTGCTAGTTTCTACGGGTCCTCCAAGGAGCAGTGAAGAGAAATGCTCTTTAAACTAGTAAAACAAAAAGAGAGGGAACACTTTCCAAACTCATTATATGAAGCCAGTATTGCCCTGATGCTAAAACCAGATAAGGACACTATAAAAGAGGAAAATTACAGACCAATAGCTTGACGGACTCAGGAGTAAAAATTCTCAATAAAGTACTTCTAAACTTAATTGAACAATACATTGAAGTGATCATATACCATGTCCAAGATGGCCTCACTTTATTTGCATTTATGGTTCATTCTTTCATGATAAAAGACCCAAAGAAACTAGGAATATGAGGGAGATACCTCAGTGTAATAAAAGCTATATATGACAAGCCTGTAGCCAACACATACACTAGATGGGAAAAAACTAAAAGCATTTCCCCTCTAAAATGAAAGCTGAGATAAGGGTTTCCACTATCTCCATTCTTATTCAATACAATGCTTGAAGTCTTAGCAAGAGCAACAAGGCAAGTAAATGAAATAACAGTGTTGCAAATACGGAAGGAAGAAATAAAACTATCCCTGTTTACAAACAATATGATCTATTCCTATCTTTTTGTTTGTGAGCCTGAGCCTTTAACAGCTATCTTTCTAGCCCAGTATAATCCTTCTCTTAAGAGACCCTAAAAAGCATAGAATGGATAGGAAATTTCAGCAAAGCACCAAAAATCAGTAGCTTTTCTATATGTTCATAATGAACTTGCTGAGAAAAAAATCAGGGGGAAAATTTCATTCATAATAGCTTCACAAACTAAAATACTTAGGAATAAGCCTAACCAAGAAGGTAAAAGGTCCCATACAATGAAAACTTAAAGCAATAATGAAAGAAATTGAAAAATATGCTACAAGATGCAAATGCCTCCTATGTTCATGGATTGGCAGAATTAATAATGTGAAAATGGATATATTACCAAAAGCCATCTACAAGTTCAAAGAAATACCATGAAAACTCTTCTTTACTTCTTCACAGAACTAAGAAAAACAATCTTAAAAGAAATAGAGGAAGACACTGGAGATGGAAAGACCTACCACGCTCATGGATTGGTAGAATCAAAATTGGGAAAATGACCATCTTACCAAAAGCAATGCATAGATTGAATGCAATCCCAATCAAAATACCCACAAGAGTCTTCCCAGAGCTTGACAAAATCATCCCAAAATTCTTATGGAATCACACGAGACCCCAGATTAAAAAAAAAAAAAATGCTGGGGTGATCACCATACCAGATCTCAGATTATATCACAGAGCTATAGTCATAAAAACAGCATGGTACTGGCACAAAAACAGATACATAGGTCACTGGAACACAATAGAAGACCTAAATATGAGTTCATACAATTTCAGCCACCTGACATTCGACAAAGGTGCAAAGAATACACAACAGAGGAAAGACAGCATCTTCAACAAACGGTGCTGGCAAAACTGGATCTCCTGCAGAAGAATGAAGCTTGATCTTTATCTTTCACCCTGCACAAAAGTTAACTCCAAATGGATCAGAAACCTCAATATGAAACCTGAAAATTGAAAGCTGCTAGAAGAAAACATAGGTAGCACTCTCCAAGATATAGGTATAGAAAGGATTTTCTAAATAAGACACCAGCTGCTCAGGCACTAAGGCCAACAATCAGTAAGTGGGACCTCATTAAATTACAAAGTTTCTGTACAGCAAAAGAAACAACCAAGGAAGGGACAAGGAAAACCACTGAGTGGGAGAAAATCTTCATCAACTACACATCAACAAAGGATTAATATCCAGAATATACAAAGAACTCAAGAAAAGAAAGAAAACAAACAACCCAATAAAAAGATGGGCAATAGACCTAAACAGAGTTCTCAAGCAAAGAAATAAAAATGGCTAAGAAGCACCTTAAAAAGTACTCAATATCTTTAGTAATTAGAGAAATGTAGATAAAAATCACTGTAAGATTCCATCTTACCCTAGTCAGATTGGCAAAGATCAAGAGAACCAGACTCTGAATGCTGGAGAGGATGTTGAGAGAGAGGAAGGCTCATTCACTGCTGGTGGGAATGCAAACTCATGCAACCACTATGGAAAGCAGCGTGGAGAGCTCTCAAAAAATTAAAACTGAACCTACCATATGATCCAGTGATACCACTCCTTGGCATATACCCAAAGGATGCATCATACTGTAGAGACACCTGTACATCCATGTTTGTTGCATGCTGTCTTCACAAGAGCTAAGAAATGGAAACAACCTAAATGTCCCTCAGCTGCTGAGTGGTTAATGAAAATGTGGTACATCTACTCAATGGAGTTCAGCAGGAAGAAAAAATGAAATTATGAAATTTGCAAGTAAATGGATAGAGAGTATTATACTAAGTAACACAAAGGCAGAAAAGCAAGCAATGTATGTTCTCCCTCATTTGTGGATTGTAGCACTAATCCCTTATATGTGACAATATAACTTCTGGTGTAACACCAGAGGCCAGATAAAGGGAAATGATACAGGGAGGTAAAGGAAAAGAAACAACCTCAAAGGGGGATAGTAGGGAAAAGATGCTACCTGAGGGAGTTGGAAAGTGGGAGTAATCAGCAGGGAGGAGAAGAGGGAGGGACATGCAAGGGACCGTGGTGTGGGAGAGGGAGGGAAGTCAGGAGAGGAAAGAGAGCAGGAATCGGGAGGTATTGAGGGGAGGATGGGGATAACAGGGGCACTGTGACTAGGGAGGGAGGGAGGAGAGAAGCCAGATGGGAGAAAAAAGAGTGGAGATGAGTGAATCTCAGGGGGCTAGGAAATCTAGAGGGAAAAGTGATGACCCAGAAACCCTATGAGAAATGCAGGTAGAATGTCTGAACATTAATGCATATGTATACCTGGGAGCTGCTTAGCAGAGAACGCAGTGCTAGATAGAAGAGACCTCCCTTAGAGTGACAAGCATGCTGTACAGTACTCATCAAAGAAGCTTCTTTTTGCAATGGATGGAGGCTACTGCAGAGGTGCACATCTGGTCAGGCACAGGGAACATACGTCTGGGAGATGCCCAGTACTAGGTGACACATCTAGAGTCAAGTTTCTACAACTAAGGCTCATAGAACATAGCAGAATAAGGGGTAGAGGGAGGGCTAATGCACCCCTCAACTCTCACCAGTGAGGCTTCATTGTGCACCTGAGTGCAATGTACACAGAAGGCCAATAAGAGACTGTAGAGTGTAGGATGGCATTCTTATATGGAACCTCAGCCACCCTTGGCTCAGGGATCATTGTGGAAGAGGAGGCAGAAAGACTGTAAGAGGCAGAGCTGGTTCATGAACACAGGGAAATGGAGGCTTCCAGGCCACTGGAGGCTTGCTCATGTGAGCCTGTGGCAACAGTGGCCACATGTCAGCTCAATTAAACAAGGGACCAAAGGGGAGGTGAGAAATAGGTGGCAGGCAGATTGCTGCTGGGTGAGGGAGTGTATGACTTACATACAACCACTGGATAGGGTGACTAGACTCCAGTGGACGCATTTACACTGAAGGACATTTGGGTACAAACACCTGAATGAATAGGACTCAGCATGTATGGCAGAGTGCACAGGGTTCAGTGGGGGGACTAGGGGGAGGCACGGATGGGGGATGGGGTCTGGATTTGAGTGGAAAATATATGAAATTTTAAAAGCTCAATAAAAAATTCATATGGAAGCACAAAAGACCTTGGACAATCAAAGCAATCCTAAGCTGAAAGCAATGGTGACTTCAAATTATACTATAGAGCCACAGTAATAAAAACAGTATGGTACTGGCACAGAAACAAATATATAAATCAATGGAATAGAGGACTTAGAAATAAATATATGAACTAGAGACATGGGAGTTTTAACAAAGGTGCTGAATACATTAGAGAAAAGCCTACTTCAACAAATGGTGCTGGCAGAACTGCAAACCCACATATAAAAGAATGAAAGTAGATCTCTATTTCTCACCCTATATGAAAATCAATTCAAAATGGATCAAAGACCTTAATGTAAGACCTAAAACCTTCCCCATTACTTGTGGAAATGTAAGTAAAAGAGTTCAAGATATAGACATAGACAAGAACTTTCTAAAAAGAACTTAAGTGGCTTAGGAAATGAGAGCAAGAACTAACAAGAAAAAAAAAGATTGCATGAAATTCAAAAGCTTCCTCACAGTAAAGGAAACAATCAGCAGAGGTAAGAGTCAGAATACAGAACAGGAGAAAATCTGCTTATTATCTGAGAGGGATTAATAACTAGAATGCATACCTGCAAATACTAAACACCCCAACATTAATTTATTTAATCAATAAATGAGCAAATGGCTTAAACAGAATTCTCAAAACAGACAGCCACTAAATATATGAAAAAATGTTCAACATTCTTAGCTGTCAGAGAAATGCAAAATAAAACTACACTAAGGTTCCATCTCACCCTAGTGAGGCAGTGAATGCTGGTGAGGATGCCAGAACAAGGATCTCTTATGTATTCCTAAGAACAAAACTAATGCAGCCATATGGAGATCAGCATACATAAAGGTTCCTTTAAAAATCTTAAAAATAGATCCACAATGTGATGCAGCTATACCTGAAGGAATCTAGGCATACCCCAGAGATACTTGCACATCCATATTTACTGAAGAGCTGTTCACAATAGCCAAGATATGGAAACATCCTAGATGCCCATCAACAGCTGAATGACAATGGCAATGTGGTATATGTATACAATGTAGTTTTATTTGGCCATAATGAAGAAGGCAATTATGTAATTTTCAGGGGAACTTGTGGAATTGGAGATTATTGTGTCAAGTGAAATAAACCAGATTAAGAAAGTTTCTCTTTAGCAGAATGTGTGTATATGTGTGTATGTGAACATACACACACATACTAAAGTAGAAGGGAAACTATGAGAAGGGAGGGACTTATACAGGTGTAGAGGGGTAAGAGACTAACAGGTAAATTTGGGCAAAGTTCAATGATATATATGTACGAAGGTTATAATGAAATCTATTTCTTTATATGTTAACAAATAAAGACCAATAAAGGAAAAAGGAAGAGGCAATTAATGGGAAGATTTGGTGGTGTGGTTAAGGGACTTATAGAGATAATGAGGTCTTCAGTAGTCACTGATAGAAACAGTACTGAAAGCTGATAGTAAGAGCTAGATCAGAGCTAAGGAGTGCAATGACAACATTAACCTACCCTGGGAAGTCAATGACATGCAGGAGGGAGTCATTGATAATTGCAGCAATGTGCTGTGTAATTCATGAAAGACACCACAGTGAGCTATGGTGTGACTGATGTGCACAAGGAATGTGAGTGGTACCAATGGAGTAGGATCCATGACGAGGCTGAGGAGTGGGAGCAAAGGTGATGCACCAGGAGTAGCAGGCAGCAGTGGCCAAAGAGGAAGAGGAGAGGTCTGAAGTGAGTCCACAGGTAGACAACAAAATGACGATGACAAGCTTTCACTCTGAGCAGCATAAGGCTTCATGTCAGCTCTCAAGGTTTTGCGGTCAGGTGTAAAGATGGGCTGGGAAATAGGACTTCACTGAGGAACATCAACATTACCCTGGGATCCCACATGCAAATAGAGTGTAAGAACACACTTGTCCTGCCCCTAGACAGTCTATGTGACACAGGAACTGTAGAAGGGTGCATCAGTTGTCTACTAGGGAGCCAGCACTCTGATTGACTGTGGGAGACAGGCTTGAGCCTAGGGTAAAAGTCTTATTGACAGCCATACAGCAGGCCCAAAGCAACAGCCCGACCACTGGAGCCACAAGGAATGCCTTGTGACATTTACTTCCATTGGCAGATCATGAGACTGATGTCTAGAGCTCACCACTCCCTAATCACCACCCTTGGAATTCCAAATTGCAACACTTAGATATTGCAACAGTCAGGGTCACGTGGTTTCCAGGAATCCAGGCTCTGTAATCTGAAACCCAGTAAGCTAATGAGGCATCCTACCCACTATTCTGTGATAGGACACTAAACCTGTTATGCTAATAAGGTATCCTATGTGCTGTACTGTGATTGGACTCTAAACCTGTTATGCTAATAAGGTATCCTACTTGCTGTGCTGTGATTGGACCACTACCCCTATATAAGCTTGTGCCTTCCTGCAATAAAGCAGACCTGTGTCACTGAACCTGGTCTCCTGTGTCTGAATGCAGCTCCGCTGACACAGTCTCCTCACCAGCCCTGGGGTCCAGGACCAGGTAGAAGCGGCAACGACAGGAGGCAGCACAGGGTGAGCAGAAGAGCGGCCTCAGCCCAGGGCAAGTGGAGGAGCAGTCTTGGCACCCATGAGAAAAAGGAGCAGCACCCATAAGAATGGAGGAGTGGCCGCCGCTGGCGGTGACCACAGTTGACCTTTTACAGGCATTGTTTCATCTAACACTGACAGTGGAGTACTATCAACACCCCTACATCACAGAGAAACACAGCTCTGAAGGGATGTTATTTGTCCAGTATCACAAGTAGGAAGCATTGGGGCATGTTCTGTTCTATCAGGCTCCAAAGTTTACTTTTATAATTTCTACAGGACAGACTTAAAGAATAAGGAAACAGGACTCAAGAGTAGAAGAAAAGTGGGAAAAGGCACTGGACAGTTCATCAAGATGTACCTTGTGGCAGCTCAAGTTTTCCAAATGGGGACAAAAGCAGCAGGTGTCACTACAAAGCTACTCTTTACAAGTACTAAATATGTACCAAAGTCTACATGAAAAAGATAAAGATATTGATAGTCCATAAAACAAACATAAATTGGGAATATAAAGCAAACCTCAAAGTATTTTTCCCATTATTCCTGATTGTTCTACCCAGAAGGCTCTTCTCCAGGTCTTTTCATGACTCTGCCCTCACTTCCTTCATGTTGTTACTTGGGTGTCTTGATCTTAATACAGGTCTTCTCTCAAATCACAACTGCAGTCCACCACCTCAAACACCACCACCTTCTCACTTATTTCCTTGGCTTAATACATATTTCTGCTGCTTACTGCTTTGCCCAGTGTAAGGCCTGTGAGTGTGGAGTTTACTGTCCCTTTTGGTCTACATTCTCAACATCTAGGAAGGTTCCTAAAATATGGTAGATACTCAAATGCAGTTGTGCTCAGTGTCTTTGAGATATTAGCTACACCCCCTTACTTCCAAGATGTCAAAATCTATATGCTTAGGAGTTACAAGGAAAATGGTTTTAAATATTTCATACCACTTTAAGTAAGTTTATGATTCTCTGCTGGGCTGTATCCACAGCATATTTGTCCAACAAGGATAAGAACTTGGATGATATTTGCTGTTGTCTAATAATATGTGACATTAATTACCAGATATGTTGCACAGCCACTAAATGCTGAGGGCACTGAGACACAACTGTATATACTAAGTAACTGTACTGGGAAAAATCCGAGCATAGGCTAAAGAAAATAGCCCATTCCTCATATTAGGCTTATTCACTCATTGCTCATTGGAGTCTGGATTTAGAAGTGTTTCTCCAAGGAACCATGCTGGTGACTCCATGCCATTTTGATCTTTTCCAAATTCCCATATAAAACAATGAAAACAGAGTCTACAATGCTTACCAACATTGGGTATTATTCTTAAACTATTTTCTAATCATTAAACACATGAAGGACCTTAACCACCTGGCACTGCAGACAGCAACAGTGCCTGTTATTCATTCATCCATCACTCATGATATGTTCAGTGTCTGAAGTGCCAGTTGTTGAGAGCTGACGGGGGGATGGCAAGGTTACTGCACTGACGTAGTTCAGTCTATTGGGCCAATAAATAAACATATCATTATATTCTGATACAACAAGGTCTCCAATAAGCAGAATATTCTGGAAATTGACAGAACTGGTATCTTCAGACGGGGGATGTGAGCAGAAGACGTCTTGGAGATAGCTCAATAAAAAGGTTTGAAGTTAGTTGCCCAGGATGGTAGGGGACATTCCAGGCAAAAGCAGATGCCAGTTCAGTCAGGGAGGTGGGTGGAAACTACATGGAGCCATATGATAGGTTGGAACATGTGTACAGATAGCAGGTCATGAGGCCCAGGACATTAGTCTCTGTTTATGTTTTATCCTACTGATTAAAAACAGGCATAGAAAGGTCTCAGAGAAAATCCATGTACCATAGAAAGTTCACCAATAAATGCTATTTTCAGTTTCATTTTCTAACCTTTAAAGGTCAAAACAGTCTCTGGCACAGTAAATTCCTGTTGCACCCAGGCTTCATTTTTTTAGTCCCCATTAGTTTCGTGTACTTTTTGGCTACCAATGCTCATCTAAGGTGTCAATAGGAAGCTTTTTCACAGAGAAGAATCACAAAAAAAAACACACATACTTACCTTGAAAACCCCTTTCAGACTTAGCACTGGCACTTCCATAGCCTTGGGGTCAGTGCTTGGTAGTGCTTCAGCATTCAATGTTCTTACACATGGGAAAAGTAGTTTATATGGCTATTTTAGAGCTAAAACAAGACACTTCAGTTAAAGAGGTGGTACTTAGGGAATAAACACAGTATTAAGAAACATCTACTAGCAAACATCTATGAAGCAAAACTATTTAAAACTCAGGACCATCCAGAATAAGAGATAAACAACTGTCTTGACCCAGGTAGGTAAGAGATCTTAGACTCTATTACAAGAAAGAACCTGTTACGGCAGAACAAGAAGCCAAGGGAAAGTGGAGGTGGTCAGGACTGGGGATCTTGAACAGCTGCACTGCAGCTCCCTGGCACATACCTGCAGAGCTTCTGTGACAGAGGTAAACTGCCTGCCTTACCTGCACCTGACTGTTTTCCCTCACTGTGGAGACTGATGAAGATGTGCTCAATTTAGTAAAAACAAGATCAAGATGCTGGAAAATATGGCAGTGAGAACTTTGTAACTCACCAGAGAATGCTGGGCATTCGGCCTCAATCTGGTCACATTGTTAAGAAAACAAGATCTGAACAGAGGCTTCTCTACAATGTGTCTGCCTATAGTGAATATGGCCTCTGAGAGGCTCCTTAGGGAGGCACTTGTAAGATTTGTAGAGAGCTCCAGGGAAGTCCAACCCTGGGACAGTGCTGAAATCCTTAAACTTGGCCTGAAGCCCATTGGATCCCAATTCATTCAAAATTGGCTTAGGTCTATCCAGATATAGCCGAGGACAGTGTCTACCAACAAAGACTTGCCCCATGACAGTCAGTGAGTGGAACAGTGTTTTAGCAGCACTATCCAGGCTAATATGATACTCAGAAGCTGTGCTTTGAGCAGCTTACCCCCAAATAAGCACCCTCATTACTAGTAAATGTTTGCTGGAACTCAGTAAGTGCAAGCTCATTTCCAGAGACTATAGTAACGAGAACTAAAACCTGCTCTTTGTCCCACAGCCAATCTCTCTGTGTCTCTGACAAAAAAAGCACCATTGTATTATCTTTGATTTACTAAATAATTTTATGATCCCCCTCTCCATGAGTTTCCAGATAAACATTTGTTTTGCATTTTTAGCACATGAGGATTTCTCCCGCTCTTCCTTTCTTCCCTCCCCCCTCCAATCCTGAGTTCCTTTACAGGAAGTACCTGTAATATTGGTGCTTATATGTTTGTGGCTTATCACAACATTAATACAAGGTAAACTATTAAACAATTGTCAAATGAATTAGCAAGATTCTAGAGGCTAGGGAGATGGCTCAGCAGGTAAAGTGCTTGCTGCACAAGTACAAACCTCAGTTTGGATCCCCAGCATCCACATTAAAAAGCCAAAGGCAGATCCTAGTGGACAGCCTGAGAGGGTGGGTTCCAACCTCCTCCATTGGGGTAGCTGCTCAGAGCTCAGCACACCACCAGAGAGTGTGGGGTTCAGGCCTCCCTCTGGCCTCCAACTACCAGAGAGCCTGAGAACCCAGGGGACAGCCGGACAGCCCCTGGATCCTGCCTCCACAGGGTGGTGAGCGTCCCCTAATTGCACCATACCATCCCCCTACCTGGGATTTTGTGAGGCTCCTCCCAAGGCTCCAGGGCAAATCTGGCTTCCAGAGGCTAAGGCTGGGAGCTCAGCTGACCACCCCCAGAGAGTGCCAAGTTCTGGCCTCCCTCTGGCCTCCAACTACCAGAGAGCCTTAGAGCCCAGGGGACAGCCGGCCAGCCCCTGGATCCTGCCTCCACAGGGTGGTGAGCGTCCCCTAACTGCACTATACCATCCCCCTACCTGGGATTTTGTGAGGCCCTCCCAAGGCCCCAGGGCAGATCTGGCTTCCATAGGCTAAGGCTGGGAGCTCAGCTGACCACCACCAGAGAGTGCCAAGTTCTGGCCTCCCTCTGGCCTCCCTCTGGCCTCGGGTTGACAATGCACAGGATTGCCTGAGAGACCCTGGATCCTGCCTCCACGTGGTGAGGGAAGCCTGAGTGTACCTGACTGGAACCTGAGTTGGGCTTTTGTGGGTATCCCTGAAGTTGATCTGAAGACATCAGTTCCTTTCAAAATAAACCTGACAGAACCTGAACCCTGTACCAACCAGCTTTGCATAACCAATAAAGAAAGGATCTAGGCACCCAGATAATACAAACAGAAGAATACTTCAACTTAATTCTCATATCAGAATCATAAACAACAAAAGAAATTCACATGCCAAAACCACAACAAAAGAATAATAAAAGGGAAAGCCCAAACACTATATGCCCAGCAAAGCTCACCAACTTGTAGAAGAGTTCTACAAGGAGAACCCCCCTAGAGATAAGCCAGGACACTGAATTTAAAAGAAAAATCATAAACACGATCAAGGAATTCAACAAATTTAAAGAAGACAGGAACAAACAAATCAAAGAGCTAAAAGAAGATAGGGATAAACTTCGGAATGAATTTACAAAAGAGAAAGAAACATTGAAGAAAACTCAGGCAGAAATGAAGAAGGAAGTGCAAAACTCAGTAAGTCAATTTGAAACAACAGGGGAAGGCTTCACCACTAGAATGAATGAAATGGAAAACAGAATATCAATACTGAAGGATAAAGTTGAAGAATTGGACCACTCAAGCAAAGAGTATGGAAAATTAAAAAAACACAGGAATGGAATATGCAAGAGATGTGGGACACCATGAAAGGACCAAATCTACGCAATTTCAGGTGAATGGTGTTGACCAGATCTTAAACAGGATTGTAGAAGAGAATTTCCCGAGAATTTCCCAAAATTAAGGAAGACATCCCCATACATATACAGGAAGCACATAGAACATCAAATAGACAGGATCAGAAAAGAAACTCCCCACAACATATCATAGTAAAAACACTTAATGTACAGAAGAGAGAATACAGAAAGCAGCAAAAGAAAAACAAGTCACACACAAAGGAAAGCTGAACAGAATTAGAGCTGACTTATCAATGCAAACTATGAGATCCAGAAAAGCCTAGACCAAGGTATTTCCAGTTCTACATGACAACAGATGCCAACCCAGAATACTAGACCCAGAAAAAATGTCTATTATAGTTGAGGGGGAAAGGAAAATCTTCCAGGACATGAATAGCCTGAAAGAATGCTTGTCCACAAAACCTGCCCTTCAAAGAATACTTGAAGCAATACAGAGAGCAGAGAGAGAAACAACTATACCTTGGAGCAACAAAAGAAAATAAACAAAGATATAATCTAGGAAACACAAAATTACACAGAGACTACAAACAGTAATCAAAATGATGGTAACCAATACATACCTTTCAATAATAACCTTAAATATCAATGGACTGAACTCCCCAGTCAAAAGACACAGGCTAAGCAAATGGATTAAGAAACAAAATCCATCTCCTTGCTGTCTGCAAGAAACCCATCTCGACTTCAAGGACAGGCACTACCTTAAGGTAAAAGGATGGAAAAAAAATATTCCAAGCAAATGGCACTAAGAAACAAGGAGAGGTTGCAATTCTAATATTTAACAAAATAGACTTCAAAGTAAAACTAATCAGAAAAGATAAGAGGGTCACTTCATTCTGATCAAAGGAACAGTTAACCAAAAAGATATTACAATCCTTAACATATATGCACCAAATTCTGGTGCACCCAAATTCATAAAAACAACACTACAGGACGTTAAGACACAGATTAACCCGAACTCAGCAATAGTAGGGGACTTCAATACCCCACTGTCTCCATTAGACAGGTCAACTGGACAAAGAATAAACAGAGAGATGTCTGAATTACATGATCCCATATATCAAATGGACCTAACAGACATCTTTTGATTATTACACCCAAACACCAAAGAATACACTTTCTACTCAGAACCTCATGGAACTTTTTAAAAAACTGACTGCATACTGGGCTACAAAACAAACCTCAACATATACAAAAATACTGAAATAATTCCATGCATTCTATTGGATCACAAAGCAATAAAGTTCAAAATCAACAATGGACGAAGTTCTAGTCACTACACAAACTCATGGCGATTGAACAACACACTCCTAAACAGTGAGTGGGTCAAAGGAAAAATTAAGAAAAAAATAAATTCCTGGAATTCAATGAAAAGGACAATACAACACAACACAACCTCTGCTACATATTAAAAGCAGCCCTAAAAGGGAAGTTTATAACTCTAAGTGCCTACATTAGAAAATTGGAAAGAACCCAAATAAATGATCTAACACCACAACTCAAAGCACTGGAAAGGTAAGAACAAATAAAACCCAAACCCAGCAGAAGAGAAGAAATAACAAAAATCAGAGCAGAAATTAATGAAATAGAAACAAAGAAACAATACAAAGAATCAATGAATCTAAGAGCTGGTTTTTTGAAAAGCTAAACAAGATAGACAGACTCTTAGCACAGTTAACCAAAAGAAAGAAAGAGCAAATCCAAATCAACAATATCAGAGATGAAAGAGGAAACACCACATCAGACATGCAAAAGATCCAAACCATTATAAGGGAATATTTTAAAAACATATACGCTATTAAATCTGAAAATCTAAAAGAAATGGATGGATATCTGAAATCAAGGAACTTCCAAACTTAAACCAAGAAGAGAGAACAGTTTAAACAGACCCATAACATAAAGGAAATTGAAATCGTGGTACAAAGCCTCCCAAATAAAAAAAGCCCAGGCCCAGATGGATTTACAGCAGAATTCTACCAGACATTTAAAGAAAACCTCCAACCAATACTACTTAAATTATTCAAAATGATAGAAACAGAGGGAGAACTCCCAAATCCCTTCTATGAAGCCAGCATCACTCTAAGACCCAAACCAGGTAAAGACACAACCAAAAAAGAAAACTATAGACCCATATCCTTAATTAACATAGATGCAAAAATTCTCAACAAGATACTTAAAAACCGCATACAGACACACATCAAAAAAAATCATCCACCATGATCAAGTCAGCTTTATCCCAGATGCAGGGATGGTTCGATATACGCAAGTCAATAAACATCATTAATCATATAAATGGACTCAAAGACAAAAAACACATTGTCACCTCAATAGATGCAGAAAAGGCTTTTGATAAAATTCAGCATTACTTTATGTTCAAAGTCCTAGAGGGACTTGGACTGGAGGGAACATACTTCAACATAGTTAAAGCTATATAAAAAACCCACAGCCAATATCATTCTAAATGGAGAAAAACTGGAGCATTCCCATTAAAATCAGGAGCCAGACAAGGATGTACACTATCTCCACTCCTTTTCAACACAGTGCTTGAAACTCTTGCTAGAGCAATAAGACAGGAGAAGGAAATTAAAGGAGTACTAATTGGGAAAGAAGAGGTCAAACTATCACTTTTTGCAGATGATATGATACTATACCTAAGAGATCCCAAAAGTTCCACCAGAAAACTCCTAGAACTGATCAACATTTTCAGTATAGTAGCAGGTTATAAAATCAATCTACAAAAATCAGTAGCTTTTCTATATACTACTATCAAGCAATTGGATAAAGAATACAGGGAAATGCTCCCATTCACAACTGCTGCAAAAAAATTAAAATATCTTGGAATAAATCTTACAGAAGACACCAAAGATCTCTACGATGAAAATTTTAAATCATTAAAGAGACTGAAGAAGACACCTGGAGATGGAAGGGCCTCCCATGTTCATGGATTGGAAGAATTAATATTGTTAAAATGACCATCCTACCAAAAGCAGTATATAGATTCCATGCAATCCCAATCAAAATCCCCATAACATACTTCACAGAATTAGAAAAATGCATCCTTAAATTCATATGGAGGCACAAAAGACCCCAGATAGCCAAAGCAAACCTGAGCAAAAAGAACAACTCTGGGGAGATTACTATACCAGATCTCAGAGTATACTACAGACCATAGTTATAAACACAGCATGGTACTGACACAAAAACAGAAACATCGATCAATGGAACATCATTGAAGATACAAACCTGAGTACATGCAATTTCAGCCACCTGATATTTGACAAAGGTGCCAATAATACACAATGGAGGAAAGACAGCATCTACAACAAATGGTGCCGGCAAAACTGGATCTCTACCTGTAGAAGAATGAAAATAGATCCTTATCTTTCACATTGCACAAAAGTAAACTCCAAATGGATAAAAGACCTCAATGTGAAACTGGAAACCTTGAAACTATTAGAAGAAAATATTGGCAGTAACTTACAAGATATAGGTGTAGGAAAGGATTTTCTAAATAGGACAGAAGTTGCTCAGGAATTAAGGTCAGCTATCAATAAGTGGAACCTCATTAAATTCAATAAGTGGGACCTCATTAAACTAAAGAGCTTCTGTACAGCAAAAGACACAATCAAAAAACTGAAGAGAAAACCCACAGAATGGGAAAAAATCTTCACCAGTGACACATCTGACAGAGGTTCAACATCCAGAATATATAAAAAACTCAAAAGAAGTGAGAAATCAAATGACCCAATTAAAAGATGGGCTAAAGATCTAAACAGAGAGTTCTCAAAGGAAGAAATAAAAATGGCTAAGAAACATCTCAAAAAGTGTTCAACATCATTAGTAATTAGAGAAATGCAAATTCAAACCACCCTAATGTAGCACCTTACCCCAATCATACTGGCTAGGATCAAGAGAACAAATGATACCAAATGCTGACGAGGGTGTGGAGAAGGGAACAGTCATTCACTGCTGGTGGGATTGCAAACTCATGCAACCTCTGTGGAAAACAGTGTGGAGAACACTTAAAAAACTAAAAATGAACCTACCATATGACCCAGTTATACCACTCCTTGGTACATACCTAAAGGACCCATCATATTGTAGAGCTATTTGTACAACCATGTTTGTCGCTGCTCTTTTCACAATGCTAAGAGATGGAAGCTGCCTAAGCATCCCTCAACTGACGAGTGGTTAACAAAAATGTGGTATATTTACACAATGGAGTTCTATTCAGCAGTAAAGAAAGATGAAATAATAAAATTTGCAGGTAAATGGATGGATCTAGAAACTGTTATACCAAGTAAAGTAACACAGACTCAGAAAAACAAATGACGTTATTGTCTTACCTAGTAGCTTCCTCTAAAGGAAGCTTTATTGT
>NW_008341810.1:5600130-5624634 GCF_000622305.1 Nannospalax galili | reverse complement strand
TACACATGGAGTTCTATTCTGAAGTAAAGAAAGATGAAATAATGAAATTTGCAGGTAAATGGATGGATCTGGAAACTGTTATACTAAGTGAAGTAATACAGACTCAGAAAAATAAATGGCATATGTTCTCCCTCATGTGTGGCTCCTAGCACCAAATCCTTTTAAATTCCAGGTCCTTTTAATAAGATGATATATAGCAGTCCCTTCTGCATGAAATTACTACCATCATCACAACTTTGGCTGAGCCTGATCGCCAAACATAGTCACAATTAGGCTTGTTGATGGTTGTGCTCCTTCATTAAAGGAGTGCCAAGAAGGGTCCTGGACCCTCACCTGAATATCCAGCCACTCTTCCGAGCCAACTAGTCCATCCTTAGAAGACAAAAGAAAAATGAGGAAGAACCCAATAGAGGGATGCTTTGGGAAACCCTTGTCAAGAAACTCCAATGGACTCTGATATGAACATTTGAAAAGTGCCCTGTTCTGACTTTTTTCTAGTTCCCTGTCTAGAACTTGTAATGCTACTCTTGCCTTTACTTCTCCTTCACAACTCCCATTCATGATTCAAGGATTTTCTTCTCCCCTTAGAGACAAAACTTATGTAATTTAGGAGTCTTTTGTCACCCCCCACCCGGAGCTGAGGACTGAACCCAGGGCCTTGTGCTTGCTAGGCAAGCGCACTACCACTGAGCTAAATCCCCAACCCCAATTTGGTAGTCTTTTAGATAGACCCACTGAAGGGGTACTCCAGTTTCCTCACACTGCGTCCCTGTTCAGCATGGAAGAAGCCAGAGTGGTCAGTGTCCCTATTCCCTATTGGCAGGTGTTGCAATTTTAATATCTGATAAAAAAGACTTTAAACTAAAACTAATCAGAAGAGATAAAGAGGGCCACTTCATTTTGATCAAAGGGAAAAAAACCAAGAAGATATTACAATTATGAACCTATTTTCACCAAACTCTCGTACACCCAACTTCATAAAAGCAGTACTACAGGACTTTAAGACCCAAATTCATCCCAACTCTTTAATACTAGGGGACTTCAATACCCCATTGTCAAAATTAGATAGGTCAAGAGGATAGAGAATTAAGAGACAGAGATCTGGATTAAACAATACCATATATCAAATGGACCTAACAGACATCTACCAAATATTCCACCCAAGCACCAAAGAATATACCTTCGATTCAACGCCCCATGGCACCTTCTCCAAAATCTATCATGTACTGGAGCATAAAACAAACCTCAACAAATACAAAAAGATTGAAATAATTCCATGCATTCTTTCAGACCACAATGCAATAAAGTTTAAAATCAACATCGGAAGAAACCTAGTCACCACATGAACACATGGAGATTAAACAACACACTCCAGAATGATGAATGAGTCAAAGGAGAAATTAAGAAAGAAATAAAAGTATTCCTGGAAGTAAATGAAAAGGACAATACAACACAACAAAACCTCTAGGACACACTGAAAGCAGTCCTTAGAGGGAATTTTATAGCTCTAAGTGCCCACATTAAAAAATCGGAAAGAACACAAATAAATGACTTAACGTTGCAAAGCAAGACACTTGAAAAGAAACAACAAATGAAAGACAGCGGGAGCTCAGGGCCTGGCGTTAGGGCGGGCTAAGACAGGAACTCCAAGGTCGAAACCCTGTCGACGGGCTCATGGCTGCAGCGCAAGCCATGCATGCAGGCAAGGCCCTGATGAAGGATGAAGGTCAAAGGTTACACAAGACTGACAGATCCTCAGCACAGTGTACCAAAAGAAAGAAACAGCACCACCAAATCAACAAAATCAGAGATCAAACGTGAAACAGCACAACACACACCAGGAGGGTAGACACATGACTAAGGAATAATCTAAGACCTATACACTCCTAAAACCTAAGAGAAATGGACAGTAATCTAATAGCAAGGGAATCACCAACACTAAACCAAGAAGAGATGAACAGCTTAAACAGACCCATAACACATGAGGAAATTGAAGTTAATAGTTTTCTTTTTTGGTTGTATCTTTAACTTGCTTTGGTATTAGTGTGATGTTGGCTTCACAGATAGAAATGGAAGGAGAACTTCCAAATTCCTTCTATGAAGCTAGTATCACTCTAATACCAAAGCCAGGTAAAGATACAACCAAAAAGAACTATAGACTCATATCCTTAATGAACATAGATGCAAAAATTCTCAACAAGATACTTGCAAAACACATACAGACACACATCAAAAGTATCATCCACCATGATCAAGTCGGCTTTATCCCAGAGATGCAGGGATGGTTCAGTGTGCATAAGCCAATAAAAGTCATCAATCATATAAACGGGCTCAAAGACAAGAAGCACGTGGTCATCTCAACAGATACAGAGAAGGCCTTTGACAAAATTCAACATGCATTTATGTTCAAAGTCCTAGACAGAATTGGACTGCAGGGAACATAGCTCAACATAATTAAAGTCATATATAACAAACCCACAGCCAACATCATTCTAAATGGAGAAAAACTGGAAGCATTCTCATTGAAATCAGGAACCAGACAAGGCTGTCCACTATCTCCACTTCTCTTTAACATAGTGCTTGAAACTCTTGCAAGAGCAATAAGACAAGGAAAAGAAATTAAAGGAATAATTGGAAGAGATCAAATTATCCCTTTTTGCAGATGATATAATATTATATCTACGAGACACCAAAAATTCCACCAGAAAACTCCTACAAATTATTAACACATTCAGGAAAGTGGCAGGTTACAAAATTAAGCTACAAAAGTCGGTAGTCTTTCTATATACCAATAACAAGCAAGCAGAGAAAGAGTACATGGAAAACACTCCGCCTCACCATAGCTGAAAAAAATCTCGGAATAAACATGACCAAAGACATTAAAGACCTCTACAATGAAAATTTTAAATTCTTAAAGAGATTGAGGAAGACATCAGAAGATGGAGGGACCTCCCATGCTCATGGATTAGAAGAATTAATACTGTGAAAATGACCATCCTACCAAAAGCCATTTATAGATTCAATGCAACGCCAATCAAAATCCCCATGACATTTTTCACAGAATTGGAGAAAACCACCCTAAGATTCATATGGAAGCAGAAAAGACCTCACATAGCCAAAACAACCCTGAGCAGTAAGAGCAATGCTGGGTGGATTACTATACCAGATATTAAACTGTATTACACATCTATAGTCATAAAAACAACATGGTACTGGTGGAACTAACCTTCTTGGATGTTTAAAAGCCATACTTTGAGGCCTATTCTAATTTGGTCAGGGGGGCATAAAGGATAGTCTTTGCTCCTTGCCCTCCTAGGTCAACTAAGTTCCAGGGGACTATGAGCATCTCTCAAAATGTCCTGTAAATCTGGTGAGTCACCTGTCCTCTTGAGCAAGGAAGCCATGGAGACCCCACCAGATGGACCTGATCCAGTGTCCAGTCTACAAAGAGGGTCAACACAGAGGTAACACTTCCTCCAGGCTTCCAAGCAAAACCAGCCATGTTCAAGCAGGACCTTTGACTTATTTCACATAGACAGAGGTAAAAGAAAGGAGCCAAGGGTTCCTCCCAAGCGAGGCACAGATCCTCAAACAACCTTAAGAGTAAAAATAAATTGGTTTATCTGGGACAGTTGTAGGGTCTTAAACACCCAAAAGGAAAGTATAACCAAAGATTAATGGGGTCAATAAAAATTTTAAGAGTCCATATGTATAGCTAACGGCTACATAATAAGAAACAATGCCAGCCAGACAGGAGATACCTTCCTCTGAGTTATTGGCCAGGGTGGCCCAAAAAAACTCCCAGAGAGTAACCCAGCATAGAACTAGGAAAATGAACAGCAGACCCAAATCTTATCTAAAGGAATATTGACAACTGATTGCTGCTACATGAGGAACAGTTGACCTTCCTAAAACAAGGATCTCTAGATAGACTGAATAGATTCATCAGATGAACAAGCACTGGAGAATGGCTGGGAGTGTTGACAACACAGTGGACAGTAACAGGGATGACAGAGTATATGGGCTCCAGTGTGTGGGAGGGGGGAGACTATGGGAGGGTGCCATTTAGGAAGTGGGTATATAGATGAATTAAGATTGTGTGGGATGTTCTGTATGACACAATCTCTGCCTTGGGGTTGGTGACTTGTGGCTTGGCACTGATCGCTGCTGTGGCTTTCTCCTCTATGACGACTGCACTTGCATCATCTGCCTTGGGTGGCTGAATCAAGTTGGGTGCCGGGAGCCAACAGTTGCTTACATCAGATTACACTGAAACCACCTCAGGTTGCACCATTTAGATAAGCAACGGTCTCTCAGAAACCAGGTGGCCTCACTGCAGTTGAGCAACCCTAGTAACCTTAGCAACACTTCCCCCTTTTACAGATTACTTCATTCTTGAAATTTCCCCACCCCTAGCTTCGCTTCCTCCTTTTACTTGTTATATAGCAAACAGAAAGATAAAAATTTCAGAGCTTGATCAGACCACCTGTCTTGCTCTCATTTCTCGTATCTCTTGTCCTTCCATTTGTCGGTTCTCTCCTCAGGTCCACGTTGAAGACCCCACTGGCTGGGGGCAACTGGCACCCAACATGGCGCTGGGAATACGAGGACCCTGACAAATGCCCTTTGCTATGCATGGCCATGACTCCCAGGACCGCTGCAGAGCCAGATGCCTTGAGTGAAGGTCTGCACAGTGAGCACCGCAGAGCCACCCACCTGCAAGACCACTCCATTGATAAAGGTAAACAAGTGCAGCACATTCATGGGACAAGCATTGAGTAAGCATGACTTATTCCTCCAAGGACTCAAGGAGTCCCTCAAGACACGGGGAACTAGGGTTAAGAAAAAAGATTTGTGTAAGTTTTTTAATTTTGTTGGAGAAATCTGCCCATGGTTCCCTCAAGAAGGAACTATTGATATAAAAAGATGGGGAAGAGTGGGTAATTGTCTTCAGGATTATTACAGAGCCTTTGGACCAGAAAAAATTAAGGGTTATAATCATTTTCCCGATATCCAAGAGGTCGCCAAGGAGGGTGAAAGGGCACTTCAAAGGCTTTCAAGGGCCCCCTCCATGTGTGGCTCTGTGTCTATTAATATTCCGTAACCTGATGGTCCCACTATTGAGCCTAAAGAGGCCCTGAATATACAGGCAGCCTCCGACCCCCTTGCTGATTCTAATACTCAAGAGAAACCACAAACCCACACTTACACATCTCTTGGGAAATCTATACAGTCCTCGAGTTTAGTCTGGTGGAGAACTCTCCCTCTGAGGAAGCCCCTTTCCCTGAACAAAAGGCTACTCAACAACCTAACCCTGATTGGCCCCCCCCATGCTTTCAGCTTTTCCAGTAAAAAGACCACCTCCCTATACTAATGATCATACTGCTATGGCTACTGCACCCCCTTTTTGTGCCCCTGTCCTCGATCTGGACAATGTTTCAGAATACATAGATAAGGCTAAGGTGAGGCTCTCCAAAGAGACTGCCTCTTTAAGAAATATCCTTCAACAAAAAAGAAAACATTTACAATTAATTAAGGAGCTCAGAGCCCTTGATTTGGAATTATCTAGTGCTTCCCTAGAGGCCATCCCAAAAAGGGCTCCTAATAAAGATGGCTCCAAATATAAGAGGACCCTACATTCTTTTCCCATCACATGGAATAAAGCCCTACAGACAACCAAGGCTAAAGATACCTCCCCACAAGACGAAGAGGGCTCTGCCTCGCATAAAGACGAGTCTGACCAAGAGGATGAGCTTTCAGGGGATAGTGACTCAGACATAGAGGATGATAATAATAAAAATAAAAAATGCCTTAAGCTAAATGAATCATTTGGGCAAAAGTATAGACGCCTTAGCCTTAAACATTTGAAAGGATTAAAAAAAGCTGTAGCCAACTATGGACCAATAGCCCCTTTTGACCGGTGGCTCACACCCAATGATTGGCAGTTCTTGGCCCAGGGCCACCCTATCTGGGGGAGATTTCATTCTGTGGAAAACTGATTTTACTGAAAATTGCAGGGAAACGGCACAGCGTAATATTGAAAACAAGTCTTCCAGGGGGTGGACAAAAGACAAGCTCCTGGGACTTCATCCCTATGATACCAATGAAAAACAAGCCCAGTTCCCTCCGGGACTCATGGCTCAAATTCAAAATGCAGGACTTAAGGCTTGGAGATGGCTTCCCCCTAAGGGTTCCGCCACCACCTCCTTAGCTGAGCTCCGACAGCAACCCAATGAGCCTTATAGTAATTTTGTCAGCCGCCTCACTGAGGCAGTGGAGAGACTCGTTGTGGAAGGAGAAACCGAAAGTGCCTTCATAAAACATTTGGCGTAAAAAAATGCTAATCCCGCCTGTCAAGCCGTAATTCGGCCCCACCACTCAGGCGCAAATATCACTGATTATATGAGGTTGTGTGCAGGTAACGGATCCTCACACGCTATAGGATTAGCCATTGGGGCAGCCCTTAAATCTGATAGGTCTGGTTTAGGCATGAAAAATTTATCCTAGTGGCTATTGACATAGCTGTACCCCACGTGGACAAAATAACATGGAAGTCAGTTTCCCCAGTGTGGGTTGATCAATGGCCTCTCACCTCCGAGAAACTGGTTGCGGCTACAGAGCTAGTACAGGAGCAACTTGCCACAGGGCATCTTGAGCCCACTAACTCCCCATGGAACACCCCTATCTTTGTCATCCATAAAAAATCTAACAAATGGAGGCTCTTAAAAGACCTCAGAGAAATTAATAAAACCATGGTGCCCATGGGAGCCCTACAACCTGGGCTTCCCTCCCCCATAGCCATCCCCACCAAATATTTTAAAATCATAATAGACCTTAAGGACTGTTTTCACCATCCCCCTCCATCCCGCCGACAGGGAATGATTTGCCTTCAGTATTCCTACCACCAGTTTCAAAGGTCCCATGTCTCGCTACCAATGGAAGTTACTGCCCCAAGGTATGACTAATAATCCTACATTATGTCAAAAATTTGTAGGCCAAATAATTAACCCCTTAAGAATAAAATGGCCTCATGTCTATATCATTCATTATATGGATGATATCCTCTTGGCAGGGCCAGATGGCTCTCAATTGCTACATTATTGTCAGAAATTGGTTAAAAGATTTGCTTCCCGCGGCCTCCAAGTTTCCCCCGAGAATATTCAACTCACAGGGCCCTTCTTTTTCCTGGGATTTGAACTACACCAACAAAAAATTACTACCCAAAAGGTCCAGTTAAAAACTACTCATCTTGTTACTTTAAACGATTTTCAAAAACTCCTACCCCCCATGCTTTCAGCTTTTCCAGTAAAAAGACTGCCTCCCTATACTAATGATTGTACTGCTATGGCTACTGCACCCCCTTTTTGTGCCCCTGTCCTCGATCTGGACAATGTTTCAGAATACATAGATAAGGCTAAGGTGAGGCTCTCCGAAGAGACCGCCTCTTTAAGAAATATCCTTCAACAAAAAAGAAAACATTTACAATTAATTAAGGAGCTCAGAGCCCTTGATTTGGAATTATCTAGTGTTTCCCTAGAGGACATCCCTAAAAGGGCTCCTAATAAAGATGGCTCCAAATATAAGAGGACCCTCCATGCTTTCCCCGTCACACGGAGTAAAGCCCTACCTTAGACTTACTACTGGAGAGTTAAAGCCACTCTTTGACATTCTTAAAGGTGACCCCAACCCTACCTCCCCTAGAATATTAACACCCAAGGCCAACACTGCTTTACAACTAGTCAATAAAGCCATCCAAAATCAGGCAGTCTCATTCATATCCTATGATATACCTCTTCTGTTTATAGTCTGTGCCACATCTTATTCCCCCACCGGGGTGTTTTGGCAAAAGGGCCCCCTTCTGTGGGTACACCTCCCTGCATCCCCCTCTAGAGTGCTTACCCCTTATCCCTCCTTGGTGGTCAACTTAATTACTATTGGGTGAGAGCAGAGCAGCCAGGTTTTTGGCAGGGATCCAGACAAAATAATTGCCCCTTATACCAAACAACAACTCAATTGGTTCTATCAAACCTCTGATGATTGGTCAATTGTCTGTTTTTCCTTTTCTGGAACAACTGACAATCACTACCCTGCTGTTAAGCTTCTCCAATTTATAAGAATATATCCCGTTGTCTTCCCAACACTCACCTCCCCTCAACCTCTGCCTAAAGCGCCTCTGGCCTTCACTGACAGTTCTTCCAATGGTACAGCCGCATACGTTATCAACAATCAGGCTAAATATGAACCCTCCCCCTATGTGTCTGCCCAACTTGTGGAATTATATGCAGTTGTTCGAGTCTTTCAGACTTTATGTAATTGTCCTTTTAATTTGTATACAGACAGTGCTTACATTGCCTTCTCCCTTCCACTCTTGGAAACAGTGCCATACATCAATATCTATGCTAAGGTCCAGACCCAGCCCTTATCTGGGGATGTGGATTAGCCTGTATCTATGATACAGCTGAGGGAGCAGCCAGGTGGCTGCCAGAATGACTAGTAAAACACACCAATGAGTTAAAAACTAACCCAAATTCCAGGGAGCGAGGTGTTCCCCCCGAGAATACTTCGACACGCCTCATTTTCCCAGTATTAAAAGGCTCCATTGAACAAGCTACTAAGGTACATTCACTTCACCACCAAAACTCTCAGACCCTGAGGCTACTTTTTGGCCTCACATGTGAGCAGGCTCGACAGGTTGAATATACTCAGAGTGCAGACTGCGGGGATAGATCAGCATTCTTGGGCATCAGATCTGACCATCTCGGTAGAGTATCCCAGAGTTGGGTCTGTATTAAAAAACCAGCACCTCTACCATCGCTTAAAGATGTCAAGTGCCCCTCAGACTGCACTGTGGCAGAAGCCATGCATTCTATGTGTTATTCTCAATTTCAAGAATGTACTATAAATGAAAAGGCCTATTTCACAGCTAAAACCTGTAAGACATACTCTGGCACATTCGGAGGTGACTGGTCAGTTCATGTACATAAGCCCAGCAAGCCTAAATATGCCCAGGTGACCTGTAATGTCGAACCTGGAAAAATGTATGTTGGCCCAAGGTAGCTCCCGTCCATATATCAGATGGCGCAGGGCCTACAGATCAAGTTAGAGAAATTATGGTACAAAAACAGATTGAGGCCATGCTTCCAAAAGTTGATTATCACCCTCTTCTTAAACTTAGGCCCAATACTTGAGATCCTGCTACATATTCTGATTCCAACTGTAGCCTCTCAATCCCTTTTAAAGTTCAACCTATAGGATTCAATGCTACCCCTTGCTTCCTTAACAAGGATTAAAATAACAGTTTTGACATAGACGTGGGATTGGTATCTTTTGCCACTTGTGTACAGTTCATTAACACTTCTGAAGCCTTTTGCTTGGAATCAGGCTGGATTTTGGTATGTGGCAACAACACGGCCTATCCTTCCCTCCCTATAAATTGGATGGGGTCTTGTGCACCTGCAATGCTCCTGCCTGATATACATATCCTCCTTGGAAGTGAGCCCATCTCTTTTCCTAGCTTTGATACCTTTATCCCTCGATGATGTAGGGCAGTCCAGTTTATACCCGTATTGGTAGGATTAGGCATTGCAAGCTGCATCACCACTGGCTCGGCAGGAATTGGAATGTCTACAAAATTGTCACAACAGCTCATAAATGATGTAAATATGGTCTATGAATCCGTTAAGTATCTACAAGATCAGATAGACTCCCTAGCAGAAGCAGTGCTTCAGAATAGGCGAAGGTTAGACTTGCTCACTGCAGACAAGGGAGGAATTTGTTTGGCCCTACAGGAACGTTGCTATTTCTACCCTAATAAGTCTGGAATTGTTCATGATCGCATTCGGAAACATTAAGAGGAGTTCGAGAGACGGCGCAAGGAACTTTTTGAAAACCCTATTTGGAGTGCTTGGAGTGGGATGCTGCCCTATTTACTCCCGCTGTTGGGTCCCTTAGTTAGCCTCTTACTTCTTGTAAGCTTTGGGCCTTTCATTATGGGCAGAATTACCCACTTTATTTGACAACAAATTGACTCCCTGGCATCAAAACCCTTACAAGTCCATTATCACCGACTGGATCTGGCTGATCGAGGTCTAGAGGAACCTGTAGAAGAACCCCTCCTGTGGGAGCTACATGGTACTCAGAGCCATGTATGTCTGCACTAGAGAGACAGCAGTACCGGCGTGAGGTGCAAGGCAAAACACTGCAAGGGAAGGACCATGTATTCTGTCTCTGGGTTCCCTGAGAAGTAAGCCTGTTTGCATGGAGGTTAGTGTCCAACAGCGCCTCGGGACACAAGAGGCAGCCTAAATTCCTCCCCTCCTCAAAAAGGACACGCAAAAATGTCTAGGAGGATCAGGCCAATGCTTCCCCTCCCCGGTTAATGCCCACTATTCTTCTGAGTCAATAATTATCAACTTTCAGGTTCCTCAACTTCTTTTAATGGAAAGGGAGGAGATGCGGGGAGCCACCAGTTGCTTAAGTCAGATTACACTGAAACCACCTCAGGTTGCACCAATTAATTGAAATTTCCCCACCCCTAGCTTTGCTTCCTCCTTTTACTTGTTATATAGCAAACAGAAAAATAAAAATTTCAGAGCTTGATCAGACCACCTGTCTTGCTCTCATTTCTCATGTCTCTTGTCCTTCCATTCGTCAGTTCTCTCCTCAGGTCCACATTGAAGACCCCGCTGGCCGGGGGCAATGACATACACAAAAAAATCAACAAATTAAAAAAGAAATACATATTTGAGGAGGAAGCATAAAAATTTACTTCATGTTAAATACTAGAGGTGATAAACATAAGCACTGAAATCTGCCTGATGACTTTATATCCATACTCAGATACTAAGGATCCGAGTGTAACTTCATAACCGACTTTGACTAGGAATCATCAGGTACACATAAAGACACATGTGCAAACATCTAAATATTAGTAGCATTAAAAATGTAGGAAACAGCATTATTTTTAAATGAAATTGAGATCTTCTTTAAAGGGTAAAAACTCATTCAATTATGTCCTTACGGGTTTTACACTGAGTTCAATATTGTATAACTGTATTAATTCAACTGTGAACCTAAAAATTTACAGCTTCTTTTGAAAGAGATATATCCTTGCTCTGAAGTGTGTTACTGAATATGTTAAAGCTGTAATGAAATGCTTCTTCTAATCATGTGGTTATTAAATTTTTAAAAAAATTAAAAAATAGTAATTCTTCAAAGCATAACAATTTGCTCCTTAATAATCAGTAGATGTGAGAAACATTACCATTGAAATCTACCTGATGACTTTCTATCCATGCTCAGGTACCAAGGATCTCAGAAAGTAACCGACTGTGACTAGTAATAATCAGATATATAGAGATTAGGAACACATGTGCAAACATCTTAGTGTTAATTGCATTAAAAATAATTTTTTCTGTATGAAACTGTGTATGTTAATAATGAAATAGAGATCTTTTTTAAAGGTTAAAACCTCATTCAATTTTATGTCTTATAGGGTTTATAGTGAGTACAATATTGTATAACTATTAATTCAACTGTAAATCTAAAAATTTACAGCCAATTTTGAAAGAGATTCATCTTATTTCTGGACATTGTTATGGAATATGCCAATGCTGTTGTAATGAAATGCTTCTTCTAATTATGTGGTTACTAAATAATTTTAAAAAAGATTCTCCAACCTCTCTAGATATTCTTTACCTATGAATTTAGCAAAGCTTTAACCAAATAGTAATTCAGAAATTAACAAAGTAAATTAATGAAGTAGGACTCACACACTGAAATGTTGGGAGAGGATATAAATATGACTATATGGATAAGAAACCTGAAAAAGTTATCCCCAAAGAATGTGAGACTGTGTGTATATACAGACATATGTATAAATGTGAACTAAAATATCATTATATTTTGGTGTACATTCCCTTACGAATAGACTTAGGAAATCAAAGTGTTGGCTAGAACTTATGTAACATGATTTAGAAGTTCAGAATATAGCTTGCTACCATTTACCATGTGTCCTTCAACAAACTGAGCTGTTTGATCATCAGTAAAACTGATTTTCTTCAAAATACTTACCTTACAGGATTGGTGTAAAAATTAAATTACAATATATATTAGAATTTAAAACACTGCCTGGTACAGAGTGCTCAATAAATGCTAAATGCTATTAGTCCACACCATAAATTTGGCAACAGCCAAATGTTTAATGACAGAATGCTTTAAAAGATTATAGTAAATCCATACAATGCCATACTACTAGACAGTCATTAAGATGTTGTTTGCAAAGAATTTTTAATGTTGGAGAAATGCTTATGTTAAGTGAAAAGTATGATAAAAATGATTTCAATTATGTAAAATACATCACTATGCAGAAAATATCTAACAGAATGCACAGTAAAATATTAGAAGCAGTTATTTGGAGTGGTAGAATTTAATCTGCTTGCTGTTCTTTCTTCATACTTTTCTGTCATTAATCTTTTTTCTATTTTTCAGTAAGGAAACACCAAGAAAACGTCATAATTTTAAAAGGCTAAAAGGCAACAAATCAGTATAAAAATTGAAAGAAATTCCCAATGTTTCATATGTAAGTGATATAATGCAGAATTATTGTGGCTTCTCAAAACTCACTTATTTCCTGTTGAATTTACAGATAGGGTAACGGAAATAAAAATTACAAATAACATAAAGCAGTAAATGGCCCTTGGTTGAATCTATTTATGAATGAGTGTGTGAAACGCAGCACCACAGTGCACATCCCGACTCCAACTGCCCATGCTCCCTCAGGTCAACCTCTCCCAGGCACCCTGGTCTTCACCTGGTTCTGACCTACCTAATCAGCAACCTCACCAGCATGCCTCTTACCAGCTCACTCCATGATCCAGCAGTTTTGACATTTTTCTATCCATCAAACCACAAAGATCTCATCTCTTTTGCAATTTTCAAAGAGAAGAACTCCTCCTGTCTAGCTATGAGAAAAAACAAAGACAAAACATTCCCTCACTCTGAAGTACTTTTCCAGAACACTTTACAATTCTCTATGTATGACTGCTCCCCTTCCTGTGGAGCTCTAAAGCTGTGTTCCTAAAGTCCACTTTCATAGTACCTTACCATATTAACGAAAGCATCTTCATTTCAGCCAGCCACTGTCTGCTCCTATCACTTGATCTGTAACCATGTAATAATCCTCAGCTTCCATGAAAGCATTAAAGATCTTAACAACTTTTAACAACAGGACTGCTGAAAATAACAATCACAATTCACAGGAGACTTTGTAAAATTCACTTCTTACAATAACATTCCTTTAAAACAAGTATCAAAGAAACTTACTTATCAACATTTTCACCTAAACAGCCCTGAGGTAGATATTACGTAAGTTAGCCACAGTGTGGAAAAAAAATTCTAGCTAATATGTATCAATTTCTACCCAAACTTCCATCTCACTGTATTTACAGATAATTGTGACTGAATTTTTAGAAGCTGGATAACTGGAAACTTCCCCAGATGCTACTGTACTTTGTTGCTCTATATGATACTTCCCACAGCAGAGCTACTCTATAATAGCCTATCAATGATACCAAACTTTACAAATTGATACAACACAATCTAAATGCACCATAAATTTATATTTGTTAATTTTGATATTAGAACATTAAAACATTTCAAACTACATAAAAATAATGACAAACAATATAAACAAAGAAACCTGTTGGCTTTCTTTGCTTGCTCCCGAAACATCACTATTTCTTATACTGCAATTATACAGCGAGACAGCTTACAGAGCTTTCCAGAAACCAGTGTTTTTAGTGGAGTGTTATCAACAAAAATCAGCACAATCCCACACAATAATGTCTCCAATTTATTATCTTTTCCACAGTACAAATTTCTCACAAACCATAAATCCTTTTCGGGTTTTCAAAGTCTGTAAACAAGTGCCTGAATCCCCACACCCCCAACCTCAGTTTTAGCTTGTGAATGTTTTAAGTCCTTCAATCAAGTTTCAACTCTTCTACTTGTATAAGGAATCAAGAGCCTTCTCTCTTTAAATTATTTGTATTGTATCATACAGCCTGCAATGCAGTAAATCACAGTGAAAGCCCTGGACAAAACAAAACAACATGATCTTTACAGCAGGACTTGAAACTTTATAATAGTAAATGCATTTGAAGAAGCATCCCATAATAAAAGTGTGGGTTTTCATTTCCAGAAATCAAGTCAATTAGAAACTCTAGTTTCTACTTAAAAACCCATTTTGATCTAAAAGTGAAAACAGTCCCCTATCCATAGTCATTTTATAAACTCTATACAGTTTCACTTGCGGAGATTTTTTTTTCCAGTCTGGAAAACAGTAGTGCAATGAGTTTTACTTCTTTTGAGTTATTAGTCCATGATGTAAATAGCTCTGTGGAAAGATAAGAAGATGCTCTGGTAAACAAGAAATTTTTGCAAGCCCATGCTGGCTTACTAGTCCATTAAAGCTTGTAAGTCCATAGTGGCTTTCAACCAAATGTTGTATATACATCACTAATAATGCAGAAATAAATAGGCGGAAATAACTGTAAACTGTCTTAGCTCGATGATTTTCGGTAATAACTGAATTGATGGACTGAATATATAGTCACTTAAATAAGCAGACAGTAGACAGTTGCCCTTAAGGACATTCCACTACGGCATCAAGTCTGGAAAGCCCCAATGGAGTTACATTCCTAAAATTAAAACAAAAAATGGAGTGGAGGGTGGGAGATAAAAGTTTACAGATGCCACTTGAACGGAATTCCATCAAGTCAGTCACATCACTTAGACTTCTTCTTGAAAAGGCTTTTGATTTTTGATGGCTTTTTGCTTTTCTCTCCATTATGACAAAGGTCATGTGGGATGCTGCTTATCCTGGAAACACTTGGGGCTTCCTGAACTGGCTTGCTATCATTGCCAGCTGAGGAACATGATGTATGTCGAGGTTTAGGCACCGGGATGCCACTAGAAAGCTGGTTCATGCTACAAGACTTCTCCAAGATGCCGTTATACACCTTGCTTGCAGGACTGAGGATCATACTCTTTGTTTCTGTCAGACCTACACAATCAGGAGAGCCCTGGGAGAGGTCTGCTGTCACGGGAGAATCTCCTCTTGAAGAATCCTCTAGGGAGAGCTCATCTCTTGATATCTTTCGAGGAGACAATGTTTGGTATATCTCCAAGCTTGAAGGAGGAGACTGCTTCCTTCCAATGGATGAGTTTAAGGAGTCACATTCTGAGGCTGTGTCTGGCACTTCCCTGAAGGAGACAGGCAAAGGTGAAGATTTTAGATCATTATATTCTTATGAGTACCCACAAATATTCTAACTAAATTAACTTCTATTCATTATTTATTCAATTACAAAAGGAGAAATATAATATTTCTTTAAATAGCCTACTATTTAACTTTGTGTCTGCATGTGTGTGATGCATGTATGTGTTTGTGTGTGTGCATATGTGCGTGTTGAGACCAGAGGTCTACCCTAAGTGTCTTTCTCAATCACTGTCCATGTTTTTTAAGACAGGGTCTCTCACTGAACCTGGAAGTCATCAATTCAGATAGGCTTGCTGGCTAATGAGCTCCAGAGATCTGACTCTGCCCCTTGCCCTGCTGGAGTTTAGACATGTGCTGACTTTTACATGGGTGCTGAGGATCTGAACTAAGATTCTTGCACTTAAGTGCTAGGCATTTTACTGAGTCATCTCCCTAGCCCCAAACTTACTTGGTTTTTAACATAAACTATAATAATGAAACAATATAACTTAAGCTATGCTTCTTTAATTACCAGAGAAATAAAAATGTTTGGATTTTATGTGCTTTTAAAATGAGCTTTCCATTTTTGTTCTTTCAATACTATTTTTCTTTGTGAATCACAGAACTGCTGCTTTATGTTTGAAAATATGGAATTTTAGTGCCAGCTTTTCTTTTTGTTTCATTTTTTTACTTATGAACTTGATGAAATATAACTTCCTAAAGAAGTAATAGAATACATACTGCCTTAAAATAGATGCTCTACCAAGTTTTAAAAAGTGGGCAGCCAGCTGAGCTATGGCTGAGTGGACTAGAGAGGAGACAAAAGGCAAATATATAATGCTATTTTTTAAACCTTAGACATTTGGGCCAGGTGTGGTAGCTCATGCCTTTATTCCCACCACTCAAGAGGCAGAGGCAGGTGGATCTCATAAAACCAGCCTGGTCTACATAATCAGTTCCAGGCCAGCTGAGGTTATAGGGAAGACCCTATCTAAAAACAAACAAAAAACAAATAAACAATACAAATTTAAAGTGGATATTCAGCAGGTTCTCACAGAATAATTTCTTTGTGACTATTTTCCTTACTTTCCCTAAGTGGACAGAAAAGAGAAACAAAGAGTAGAAAACTGAAGTTCACTATCTTACAGTCATAATAAAGACTAGCAGCCATTTCTTTGAACACCTCAAATCCCTGTTCCTTATTACCAGCACCACTATCATCCCTCTTCAAAAACCAGCATGAACTTACCCTAAGTGATTCCACAGCTTCCTAATAACCTGTTTCTGTCCTTCCTCTTCCCTTTAAGTGACTTCTCTATGCAGTCAACAAATGACTTTAAAAGCTCAACCACAGCACAACCCTCACTTGCTCATGACTTTCCAGTGTCTTCCCTCACAGAGTAGAATTCAACGTCCCTGACAAAGCTGAAAGGCCCTGACTATCTACTTGGTCCCTTGGCTGTCTCTCCAACCACATTCCCTACCTCTGTGCCACCAGTCTCTTGTTCCTTTAAGTCATCAATCTTGAGGTAGGACTTTGCATCTGCTGTTTCCTCTGCCTGGAATCCGGTTCTTCCCATTTATATGTGGCAGGCTTCTCCTTGTCACTTAGGTTACTGCTATCTCCTCAGGAGGCCTCCCTAACTGCCCTATATAAAACAGCATTCCTTTTCCTTAACTTTATCATTCTAGCATGGCCTAGTAGCAAAAACAGTATTTCCTACCTGTTTATTGTCAGTATACTCAGAAGAAAAAAATTCTTAATAAGGACAGGAGGTCTTATTAACTACTTTATTCTCTGCACTGTATTAATGGCAAACTCACAGTGAGTAGTTAATAAACAAGAAAGAAGAAAAAGAAAGAGAGAAAGAAAAAAAGAGAAAAAGAGAAAGAAAAAGAAGGAAGGAAGGAAGGAAGGAAGGAAGGAAGGAAGGAAGGAAGGAAGGAAGGAAGGAAGGAAGGATCAATCAATCTTGAAAAGTACAAACTGTGTCAAATTGGTTTTGCATGTACTGAGCCCAATATGAATGTTATTATTAAGGAGTTGATTAAAAAAGGAAAGGTAGAGTGAAAGCAAAATTGGCCAAGGAAAGTAAAAGAGGCAACAGAGCTGAAGATAGGACAAAAAAGTAAGAACTCACGCGATAATAGTCTATCAACTGAAGCTAATCAAGGACCATGTCACTTGCTTAAGGTATCAAGTATTTAGCACATAGGAAAGACTAAATTCACATTTCTTGAATTAACTGAACCATCTCTCACTTTAGATGGTCTTTACCAACAATTATCATTGTTCATGTTATTTACATTCACTTAATTTGGACAAGAACACTACATTAACACCATACCTTAGACATACATTAGACTACAGAACTTTACTCATTTATAATGTGCTTTACTCATACTGTATGTAAAGCTTTTCTTAAATATCTTTTTATTATTTATTTATGGTGTACATATGTGTATGCTCATGTATTTGTGTATCTGTATGTGTTTGAGTATGTCATGATACTTGTGGGAGTTGGTTCTCTCCTTTCACCATGTGGGTCCTGGAGGATCAAACTCAGGTCATCAGGCTTGGCAGCAAGCACCTTTAACTGCTAAGCTATCTCATCATCTCTAAAGATTTTCTTTATACAAGCACCCAAGACAAACATGTTCTAGCTTAATAAATATTTAATGCTTTCAGGGAACTTACCCACATTCAAGACAAATAATTTTAAAAACTGATAATGGGAAATATTACCAAGATAAGAAAGGGCCGTTTAGACATTAAGAAATGACTGAACTTGCTAGGCGTGGTGGTGCACACCTTTAATCCCAGCACTTGGGAGGCAGAGGCAGGTATATCTCTGTGAGTTCCAGGCCAACCTGGTCTACATAGTGAGTTCCAGGACAGCTGAAACTACAGTAAGACCCTGTCTCTATACCCAAGTTCTGTGAAGCTTCCAAAGTCAAAAACTCTATTTACTTATAATTTTATCAAATTATTTTATTTTCTATTATATGTCTAGGACTGCTTTGTGTATGGAATTCTAAATTGGGTTAAAAGTATTTAAAAACCTAGTATCTAAAATCTAAACAATATGGGAAAGAATCCTACTTGGTAAGAGACCTGGGTCCTCCCCTCCATCCTCGGCCCTGTTGTTGACCAGCTGCGCAAGCTTGGGCAAATTACCTAATTGCTCTAGGTCTCAATTTTCTTTTGTGTTAAAGAGACTATGATTCATCTCTAATGTTGTGTCTACTTCTACCATTCAAATTTCTAAAAGAAAATTCTCATGTACGCTTCTTCCATATAACTAATCCATCTGCAGTAAGCACTGCACAAATTAAAATTTACATTCTTTTTAATTTATATTCTTTCTAGAATATGTTTCCTTTGGAATCATGAACTAATCATGTACACCATTTATATTATTTTTTATTATTTTCTCCAAAGTAACATGTAAATTCATAAAAGTTTTATAAGAAGACATGTATAAAAAGACAGTAGGGTCAGGGTTAAATGATATCAATGTGTGTTATTTATATATATATATATATTGTTTTTTAAGGATTACTATCTATAAGGACTATTTGATAAGGCTCAATAGCTGAGAGATGAGGAGTTAAAAGGCAGAAATGTTTTCTGAATTCAAATTCCTCTCATCTTTATGAGACAGCTGTGAATTTCTGATGCTGCTATCTGAAATGCAGACTGAACATGTCCAAGGAGGGGAACTTCAACTGAGGTCTCCTACTACTTTTTAGAAGCCATAGAAAACCAATTTAGAGAACAAAGACACCTTGCTGGTGACCCGGTTATCTTACAAAGATGCACAGTGCTGATCACAAAGGGCCAATCACTGAAGCTGCCGCAAATTCTTTATTTCAATGAGACTGCAAAGCCAGAATCATTCCTTTAGGAGTCAGCTGCAGCGATCAATTGCTAATCATCAAATTACCTTTTATGAGGCGGTAACATGGCTATGTATTAAAAGTGATCATCTGATGGTAATATTACTAATCATATGATAGTTGTAAGAGACCATCAAGAACAACAAACCTAGCACTATCACGTGGCAAAATCAGAAGTTTTTCTGTCACTCAACATCCATTTCCAAAGAAGAACTGCAGTTTAGAAGGGAGCTCTCCAACATGGCACACTTATGTCCTTAAGCTGGAATAGAATGCATACTGCTCCACTCACAGTGGAAAAGAAATTATGGATTTTATTTATGTATTTAACTTTACAATTTTCCCCTTTTTTTGAGAGCTTATCTCAACATTCTCTTGAGCCCTGGGCAGATGAAACTGCTGATATACTATTAGGTACCATTAAACAACAGAACAAATCATTAAGTTACAACAAACTATTTTTAAAGTGTGTTCATTATTTGATGCCTTTTTAATGAGCAAGTTTTTTTTGTTGTTTTGGGTTTTTTTTTTGGAGGTGGGGTCTTTTTGAGACAGGGTCTCCCTGTAGCCCCAGCTGGCCTGGAACTCACTATGTAGACCAGACTCCCCTTGAACTCACAGAAATCCGCCTGCCTCTGCCTCCTGAGCACTGGGATTAAAGGGGTATACCACCACGCCCCACTAATGTGCAAGTATTTTTAAGCCCAAGATTTTATACTTTACTTACAAAACTATTCATTTGACAAATGTGTGTTCTGAGACTTGAGTCAAATGCATCTGGTGGCTTCTAAGTAGCTGTACCTCAGAACAGCTCCCTACAATTCAGTGGTAAGCAGAACTCTCAGATGGTTTATGAATTTCACACACCTCAGTTACCTGATCAATCACAAAATCTGAGTGCTTCTGTGAAAGGGTTTCTACAAATATTAAGGCCCCAAACTCACTGATATTAACACAGGGATTATTACACAGGAAAGTAGATCAGAGATGCAGAAAGTCAGGGATTCAGAGCAAAGGCTAGATGTATAGAAGGGTAATTTTCTGCTACTGCTTTGAAGATGAAGTCACCTGACAAGATACGGTAGGTGACCTTTAGAAACTGCAATCAACTAGACTCATACTGAGAGTGACACTGAAAGAAGTTCTATAATCACAAAGAACTGAATTCTGCCACAAATATATGAGCTTTGAAGGGACTCCAGATTCCACATGAGAACTCAGTCCAGCCACCATCTTGATTTCAGCCTTTGAGAGCATAAGCAGAAAAAACTCAGCCTATGCTTGGACTTCAGAGGTACAGTACTAAGTGTAGGAAGTCACTGGGTCTGTGGCACCTTCTTGTGTAACCACAGACCATACTGCACTACTGTTGCCCATTTATCTCCCCCAGTTCCACTCAGCCCCATACACTGCAGTTCATTCACTGCCAATACCATTGTTTTTCAGCAGTGAAGTAGATGGCCTCCTCCTCGTCGTCATTCCGATAGAGTGCAGGGCAGCTTGACACAGACAGGATATCTGGGTCTGGGGAAGGTAGTGAGCGTTGGGTGTGCTGGGGGTGGTGAGGGTGCCGAGGGTGTGCTGGGTGCGGAGCATGTGGAGGAAGCTGAGCTCGCTGGGACTGTGGCGAGGATGGCACAATGCTCCGACGAGAGCGACATAAACTGCTGCTTCGGGCTAAAGATGCGACAGGTTTAGCCACGGTCCCTGGAAAATATAAGACAATGGAAACGCTCATGACCAAAGTTCCCACAATGGTTTTACATCAGATGTGGACATGCGAACTGATATACTACTGACTACTACAGACTTAATATTTCACTCAAGATAAACCTTCAAATTTAAAATCAAGCATATTTATAAATAACGGTAAACTTTTATGAATTTTAATATTGAAATGGAAGAAATAACAGTATAAAGTACCAAAGGGTCATCTTAACATATCATAACTAATCTGACCTTTGAGACATTTTGAATAAAGCACACACTGAACATACAGTCTCTCAGCTGAAGCTGAAGGCAAAGCCTACTCTTGAACACACGTTCCTGTGGACTAAGCATCTAGATCTGCTCATTCTGTGCCTACCGCCAGTCTCAGCTAGACCCATGTCAGCAGAACAAGCTCACATTCCTCCACAAGGCTTCCATAGAGCAGGCATCCATTCATTCGGCCTATGAACAGCCTGTTTGTGCATCCTGCATCCCTCCCTGACCACAGCATTAGGACATGAGGTGGTGGCCTTTCTGGCATAGCCCAGATCCTACACTGTTTTATGAAACAGACTTCTGAGGCTCACACTATTAAGCAACACGAATCCTCAGCCTTCACCTCACTGGTCTCTTCCCTGCCAGTCACTCTTGCTCTAGCCACCCAGCCCACTCAATATTAACATGGGCCTTCACTTCTAAGACCCACCTGACATGTGTCCAAACAAGAACTCTGACCTCTCCTCTTCTGACTTTCCCTTCTACCTGACCATCAATCTCAATGTCTTCTTATGCCTTCTCAATCATATAATGAAACCACAACACAACAAGGAAGGAAAACATTCTCTAAGTGATCTGAAATAGATTACCAAAAAAGAAACTAAAAATTTAAACTGAACACGAATGTTTTGCCAGTAACAATTATAATTCTAAAATACTCTGGAGAATATTCAGAATCAAATGCTACTAATCTATAGTTTGTTGTCTAAACTATTATTTCAAGTGTGAGTGAAAGTAAAAGCATTTTCTGGCAAAGAAAATGTCTCACTTCTATTTGCTTAACAAACAAAATGGTAATTAATATACGTTAAAGAAAGAACATTAAGGAGGAAAAGCAAAACGTAATGATAAACAGATAAATATATTTAAACAATGACTGAAAATATAACAAAATGGTAGTTATGAGTGACATTCCACACATAAGAAAGCACTAGGTGGCGATGATATATATAAATGAAGAGCTACTCAAATTAAACAATCTGAAGACCACTAATATGGAGGGGGTAGAGAAGAAAGCCAAGAAACATGAAAACAAACCACAAATAAGAGGGATAATTCAAATAGACCAACAAGCAGGTTAAATATTAGGATTAAATGCTTTAGTTGGCAACACAGATTTTCATATAGGATGCAAAATAAAAGGTCATTGTTATTTCTTGCAAAGACATAGCTAGGGCTTGATGGAAAAATTCTGAAGTGGGAAGGATATGCTAGGCAGATATGAATCAAAAGGAAGCTATTATAGTTATGTTTGTATCTGGTAGCACAACAAGCAGGTTAAATATTAGGATTAAATGCTTTAGTTGGCAACACAGATTTTCATATAGGATGCAAAATAAAAGGTCATTGTTATTTCTTGCAAAGACATAGCTAGGGCTTGATGGAAAAATTCTGAAGTGGGAAGGATATGCTAGGCAGATATGAATCAAAAGGAAGCTATTATAGTTATGTTTGTATCTGGTAGCACAAGCTCAAAGATAAAAAGTACTAGCCATAAAGCAGCCTCTATATAATTATAAAAGGACACCTGATCTGTAAGAGAAGATACTACATCTGAGTCTGTATCCATCAAGGAACTTAGTTCAAACTACATAAGCCAGAAATCATGAGAAAGTGATACCGGTGGGGGATTTTAACAAGCCTCTCTGTGCAGCTGGTGGAAAGGCAGACAAAAGTTAAGTATCTATAAGATTGATCCTAATAGTACAAAAAACACAATTTTTTTTAAAAAATGAAAGAATGAAATAAAATTGACAAATTATGCCTGATTAATATATATGTATTTTGGATGCTACAAATAAGGAACGTAAGAACAAAAGATTAAAAATAACAGACTATCACTCTGCTTCCCTGGACCTGCACGATCCGCAGGCCTCTCTCCCAGGTAAGATCATGCCATCCAAGCCTTGACTCCCCCAACTTCATTCACTCTCCCATCACTCCTGCCCACCCATGTCTCCTCCTAGCCTGGGTCCTGTCCCATTCCTTGTCTTGGTGCCCCAGACACCAGGGGAACCACCACTGCTTCCTGATCCTTTGCATCCAGACCAACCCAGTTCCTTCTGGGGTCCCCAAGAACCCTCTGGGCTGGCCTGGCCCCACCCTCACCTCCCTGGGCTTCCCTGGGCCTACAAGACCCACAGACCTCTCTTCCTGGTAAGTCAATCAAGCCCTCAGCGCCTTGACTCCTCCAGCCTCATTCACCCTCCCATCTCCCTGGCCCTGCCCTCACCTCCCTCTGCTTCACTTGTCTGCACAACCCACCAGCCTCTCTCCCAGGAGCCCTCAGAGCATGGTCCTTCCCTCACCTCCCTCTGCTTCCCTGAGCTGCACAACCCCAAGTCTCTTTCCCTGACACCAGGGCTGACCTTTATACTTAATGATCCTTTGCATCCAAACCAGTTCCTCAGTGCACTCCCCAGGGGCCCTTGGAGCCTCTTCCTGCGCCCATCTCCCTTTGTACCCACCAGCACCATCTGCCATTGCCCCCATCTCCCTTTACACTAGACCAGCATCTTTCCTGGGCCAGTCTCCCAGGCCAATCCAACCCCCAAATTCCTGAGGCCAAAATCGTTCCTACAGCGATCCAGACCTTAGGAGAAAGCTTGAGAGCATCTAATCCTAATTTGATTTGGGCTTCTGTGGGAACTCCCAAAGACAAAAGCAATCTGGCCACTTCAATATAAAATCAAAAGAGAGAACCGGAAGCTTAGAGGAATCTGCTTTGCATGCCCCAAAAAATAAATCACAAAGACACATAAAGTTCACAAAAAGAAGCAGACCTAAACTTGAAGGCTTGAGTCACACAAGAATCAGAAACTACAAGAGAAATTCACATGTCAAAATCACAAAGAAAAAAATAACAACATGAAAAGCCAAAATAACATATCCCCACCAAATACCAATACTCCTCTAGAGGAGTACAATGAGAAGCCCCTAGAGATAAGACAGGGCATGGAACTCAAAAGAACAATTATAAACATGATAAAAGAATTCAGTGAATTTAAAGAACACACAAACAAAGAAACCAAAGAACTGAAGGAAGATAGGGATAAACTTCTGAATGAATTCAGAAAAGAGCTAGAAATATTGAAGACTACTCAGGCTGAAATGAAGAAGGAAGTGAAACACTCAGGAAGCCAAATAGAAATGTCAGGAGAAAGCCTCACCAATAGGATGAATGAAATGTAAAACACAGTATGAAGACTGAAAGATAAAGTGGAAGAATTAGACCACTCAAGCAAAGATTATGAAAAATTTAAGAAAACACAAAAATGCAATATGCAGGAATTGTGTGATGCCATAAAAAGACCAAAATTATGAATCATAGGCTTACAGGAAGGAGAAGAATCTCAGGA
>NW_008341810.1:5566132-5599908 GCF_000622305.1 Nannospalax galili | reverse complement strand
AACTATGAAAGTCAGAAGAGCCTGGACCAAAGTACTCCCAGTTTTAAATGAATGCAGATGCCAATTCAGATTACTATACCCAGCCAAAATGTCTATTATAGTCAAAGGGGAAAGAAAAATCTTTCATGACATAAATAGGCTGAAAGAAATCGTCCACAAAACCAGCCCTTCAGAGAGTTCTGGAAGCAATACAAAGAGCGAAGAAAGGAATGACTATACCCAAGGGTTTGTGGAAAGAAATTTAATGAAGGTATAACTGTGGAAAAGTACAGCTATATCAAGAATGTAAACAGAAATAAAAATGACAGGACTCAATACTCATCTTTCATTAATAACTTTATATATTAATGGACTGAACTCCTCAGTCAAAAGACAAAGACTGTGAATGGATTAAGAAATAAAACCCATCTTTTTGTTGTCTGCAAGAAACTCATCTCACTTTCAAAGACACTATCCTAAAGTGAAAGGATGGAAAAAAATATACAAGCAAATGATACTGGCAAAACTGGATCTCCACTTACAGAAGAATGAAACTAAACCCCTATCTTTCACCCTGCACAAAAGTCAATTCCAAATGGCTCAAATACCTCAATGTAAAGCCTGAAACTCTGAAAATATTAGAAGAAAACACGGGCTAAGGAGCTGAACAGAGAGTTCTCAAAAGAAGAAGTAAAGATGGCTATAAAATCTCTTAAAAGATGTTCAACATCACTAATAATTAGGGAAATGCACATTAAAACCACTTTAAGATTTCACCTTACCCCACTCAGACTGGCTAAGATCAAGAAAACAAATGATACCAAATGTTGGAAAGGATGTGGGGAAAGGGGAACACTCATCCACTTCTGGTGAGGCTGCAAACTGGTTCAACCCCTACGGAAAGCAGAGTGGAGAACTCTTAAAAAACTACAAATGAACCTACCATTTGACCCAATTATACCACTCCTTGGCATATACCCAAAGAACTCATCTTATTGCAGAGACACTTGTACATCCATGTTTGTTACTGCTCTTTTCACAATAGCTACGAGATGGAAGCAACCTAAGTGTCCCTCAACTGATGAGTGGATAATGAAAATGTGGTTCATTTATATGATGGAGCAGTTATACCACTCCTTGGCATACACCCAAAGAACTCATCCTACTGCAGAGACACTTGTACGTCCATGTTTGTTGCTGCTCTTTTCACAACAGCGAAGAGATGGAAGCAACCAAAGTGTCCCTCAACTGACAAGTGGATAATGAAAATGTGGTTCATTATATCGATGGAGTTTTACTCAGCAGTAAAGAAAGATTAAATCATGAAATTTGCAGGTAAATGGATGGAACTAGAAACTGTTATACTAAGTGAAGTAACACAGACTCAGAAAAAAAAAATCAACATATGTTCTTCCTCATATGTGGACCCTAAAACCAGACTGTGATAAATAAGTATGCAACCAGACATAACTACAGGAACCAAGATAATTGAAAGGAAACAGGGAGATAAAGGAAAAGAAAGAACCTGAAAGAGAATAACAGTAGGAAACAGGCCTTAGTAAGGGAGATATGGATAAAAATTCAGTAAGTTTAAAGAAGGGGGGAGGGAAGGGTATACAAGGAACCTAGGGGATAAAGGGAAAGAAGGAGCTCAAGAGAGGTAGGACCATAGGAGAAGGGTATTAGTAAGGGAGAAAGGGGGGAAATAGGGACACCTTAAGTGGGAAAACCATGATGGAGGGGTGAGACAATGCGAGAGATAAACAATGCCTAGCTAGTTTCGAAAACCAGAGGGAACCATATCACTCCTACAACCTACTGACAAATTATACATAGCAGATCAAAAAATATATGTCTAGATAAGGTTTATCTGAGAACAACTGGTCTTCGCCCAAGATTTATCCACATGATACACAGTAATTAAAAGTACTAGACTGGTGGAACTAACCTTCTTGGGTGTTTAACAGACATACTTTGAGGCCTATAATAATTTGGTCAGAGGGACATAAAGGACAGCTTTTGCTCCTTGCCCTCCTGGGTCGACTAGTTCCAGGGGACTATGAACATCTCTCAAAATATCATATAATGGTGGTGGGTCACCTGTCCTCTTGATCAAGGAGGCTGAGAAGACCCCACCAGATGGACTTGAACCAGTGTCCAGTCTATAAAGAGGAGGGTCAACACAGAGGAATCATTTCCTCCATGCTTCCAAGCAAAGCCAACCATGATCGAGCAGGACCTTTGACTTATCTTCACATAGGCAGAACTGGTAAAAGAAAGGAGCCAGGGGCTCCTCCCAAGCCCATGTGACCCCTGAGGAACAGATCCTCAAATGACCTTAAGAGTAAAAATAAATTGGTTTATCTGGACCAACTGTATGGCCTTCAACACCCAAAAGGAAAGTATAACCAAAGATTAAAGGGGCCAATATAATTTCACAAGAGTCTGCATAGCTAAAGGCTACATAACGAGCAACAATGTCAGATAGGAGATACTTTCTTTTGAGTTGTTGGCCAGAGTCGCCAAAGGGACTCCCAGATAGTAACCCAGGATAGAACTGGGAAAATGAACAGCAGAACCCAATCTTATCCAAAGGAATATTGACAACTGATTGCTGCTAGATGAGCAGCTGACTCTCCTAAAACAAAGACCTCTAGATTGGCTGACTAGATTCACCAGAAGGGCAAGTAGTGGGGAATGGCTGCGGGTGCCAACAACACAGCAGACAATAGCAGGGGTATCAGAGTATAAGGGCTCTAGTGTGGGGAGGGAGGCTATGGGAGAGTGCTATCTGGGAAGTGGGTGTGAAAAAAAAATTCTGCAAAAAAAAAGATAAAGAATTCTATAGGAAGAATGTTCTTCCTAAAAATGTGAATGTGTTTCATAAGGGTAGCACTAAATATTTTACAATCTTTCATTATTATCAGCTAAGAACATGAAGTAAATATAAACTTGGAAAAGTAGAAATTTTTAAAATTCAATAGTATAAAATATAAGTACCTGAAATACTTTTTCACTGATGTATACATTTATGACCCATGTCATATATATGTATGTATATATACGTACACATGTGATGTAGAGCAAGACTAAATGCTCAGTTTTGTACTTTGTCTATATTACATGATACTGCATAATGCCTTATACATTTTCCCCATTAGAAAACATGGTATGTGTTCATATAGATAGATAGATGATTGATAGATAGATAGATAGATAGATGATTGATAGATAGATGATAGATAGATAGATAGATAGATAGATAGATAGAAATCATTTCTTTAAAATAGTCATGTGGCCCTTAATTTCATAGGAAAGAAAGTGATGAGCATTCTTAGTGGCAAATAATGTTATAACCTATTTGTTTCCACAAATGTTTCAGATGAGGTATCTTCAAATGAGTTTGGGAACACTTTTCTGAAACAATGTAAGCTGTTATTAGTTGTATGTTCTTGTGTAATTTACTGTTTTCAAAAGCCACTTACCTCCCAAAAGTTAAAGATAACTTTCAGTAAAATACGTATACAAGCCCTTTCTACCAGATCATCTTAATTTTACTGACTAAAAGGTCAAACTGCAAATAAAAAACAAAGTCAAATGTGGAAAAAAAATACATAAAAAGCAAAAAGAACAGTCTCAACTTTGTCACTGAAAAAGGTAAAGCTCTGGAGAAAGTATTTGTTAACACTCAAATATCCAGAAAATGTAAAGAACATTTCCCAATCAGAAAGGAGTCTTGGAGGGATCCATTGCAATAACAAGGAACTCAGAGAGGAAGAACTCCGAATGGCGAATGCCATCAATGAACTGCCACTGGCACTCATCTTGATTAGAAATCAAGGAAATAATGTTAGGAATTATAAGATATTGTTTCACACCCATTCAAGATGAAAAACCAGTAAATTAAATGAATACAGGCTCAGAGAACTCTCACAAACAGTGGGTATTCAAACCAACAACCACTGTGAAGGCAACTCGGCAGCGACTAGCAGGAGATACCTTTCCAGTGATCACAGTTCACTCCTAAGTGTCCACACAGAAACTCGGAGTTCTGTATAAGCAGATGAAGTAAGGATGCTTGTTTTACTACTGTTTCTAACAAGGAAAAAGCATAAAGAATCTCTCAATGGAAAAGGGGATAAACTATGTTTTTTAATACATGAGCTTATAGATTATATCAAACAGTATACTAAACTTAAGCATATAAACAAAAAAATTTGAAACACATTTTCAACAAAAGAAGTCACAAAATGATACACACAATTTGATAACATACATGTAGATGTTTTAAGCATGTAACAATGGTATATACTGCCATATATTTAAATGTATGTAACAAAAGCATATTCTAATAGGCTTTAAAATAATACACAACCGTGGAACAAAAGTGAATTGATGGTATTCATTTCAGAGAAACAAACAGCAAGACTTTTTACCTTTGCATTGAGTAGGCACATCATTTTCAGTACATATAAGTATATATAAAGGACTTTATACAAAGTTTGAAATAAACTGCTACTATAGTCCTACTCTAAAAACATTTATCAGATACTTAAAAACTGGGGAGAGCTCTGTGAGACTGAGGTCACTCTGATTGACACAGTAAGAGCCAGTCCAGCTGGGGCTACAGGGAGACCTTGTCTTAAAAAGACCAAAAAAAAAAAAAAAGAAAAGAAAGTGGAGGGGAACGCTATCCTCTGATCTACCCACAGTGCAATAACAGATGATATCTAATTTTCTTCACATAAAATCAGTATCCTTATGGGGGCTGGAGAGATGGCTTAGTGGTTAAGACACTGGCTGCTCTTGCAGAAGACACAGATTCGAATCCCAGCACCCACATGGCTGCTATCAACAGTCTGTAACTCCAGTTCCAGGGGATCTGATGCCCTCTTCTGATCTCTAAGGGCACTGCACAACATGGGTGCACTTACACACATTCAGGCAATGCACTCATACACATAAAATTAAATTTTTTAAAAAAATTAATCATTCTGTATACACTGTTAGAATCTTTTACTTTGCTCTTTACATATCACAAGCATATTTCCTTATCATTATTTCAAGCATAAACTTGACACACAGTCACATACTGGAACCACCCAGGAGGTATTTAAATGAAGCACTTCCTCCTACCTTTATCTTTACTCTTACTGCTAACAGCCTCTCAATCTAACAGGTCCAGCCTTAGGACCATTCTGCTTATTTTTTTATTATAAAAAATAAGCAGAATGGAGTACCACCCTGAGGCCACTGGGTGGAGGCAGAGCTCTCCAACTGTGGCACGAGTGAGTGGATTACAGCATTTCTAAAGCATAGGATATTCCAAAGCAACTCTTCACTTTTTCATATTTATACATATAAATGTCTGTGTATACAAAAGTCATTTAAACCTTATGGAAATAATTCACATTTAGTATAAGTGCTTTTATTTTAATGGGCAAAGAGCATTTGGCCACCCCAAATCCCCCAAAAGTGAATTTAAACCAATCATGGGAAAAATGTGAATTAGGGAATGCATCCTCAAGTACAACTCTGATCCATAATGATTACATATTTGAAAGAAAAGCTTTTAAAGAGTACAGGTTTCAAAAAATTCATGGATTTATAAATCAGTGTTGTATTTTGCAAGTTAAAGGGCATATAATTCAAATAAACAAAATAGACAAACTCAAACTGTGGAGCCAGCTTGAATCTAGACCCAGCTGAAACATCATTGCCTTGCAGCAGGGCATGGGACACAAGTGCGAAGGTCTTGGCCTCCTGTGCTCCCCAACCTATGATCTGCCCCTCTCACCTGTGTCCTCACTCACTGGCTCTATAAACTAGAGAATAATGTCAGAGAAATACAATGACACAGTAACTGTTGAGAATTAGCTGGCAAATTAAGGGCTTTATTTGATAAAAATTGTTTCATGTAGCCATTCGTCAGTCATAATGATGTATCTTTGCTATTTTTAATGCAGCTCCCTCATTTCAACTTAATTAGAAGTAATGGTTTAAAAACAAAATCCTATAACAATAAAAATTGCAAATTGATCAAGTATTATGTATATTTATTAAAAATATATGCATACTTATAAAGCAAGATATATAATATATACATAAAGAATATATAGGAATACCTCATATAGTACCCTCAAACAACAAGTCATTAGCAAAAAGAAAAGGCAAAAAATAAATTAAATTTTTGTCATAAATTTGAAAGTGCATCATTCCTAAAAGGACATGGTAGGAAGTGACTTTAAAAGTTATTTTTGAAAGAGATGCATCCTACCTCAGGAAACCGTTATTGAATATGTCAATTGTGTTGTAATGATATGCTTCTTCTAAGTATGTTGTTATTAAATAAATCATTTTTAAAAATTAAAAAAAAAAAAGTTATACCAGGGGGCTGGAGAGATGCTTCAGTGGTTAAGGGTAGGCTGCTCTTGCAGAGGACCTTGGTTCAGTTTCCAGCACTCACATGGCAGCTAACAACCATCCACAATTCCAGTTCCAGGGAATTCAACACCCTCTTCCACAGCCATTATATAACACAACACTTACATACATGCAGGCAAAACATTCATACACATAAAATAAAATAAGTAAAATAAAATAATGAAATGAAATGAAATAACATAAAATAAAATAAAAAAAGATAAAAGCTGTACCAATACTTTGTTGAACTCACCAGGAAACTGTGACACTATTGGAGGTGTATCTTCATCTAAGTCATCAACTCCTCCAGCAATAGGGTACGGTGGAATGGAGACTCTGGGCATCACCACCCAGCTATGCTCAGAGTAAAGAGAGGAGGTCAGGCTGGGGAGTCCTGAGTTGTGAGCTATCTGAAAGCCACAGATCTTCTCAATCTGCTGCCAGCGAAAAAGTCTTTCTCGTAAACAGGTGGTCAACTCAGAGAGGGCTTTCCTGAAAAGTCAAAAGGGAATTACTTATTGCATCAAAGTCTTTAACAGGGCACTAAAAGAGGCTACGACGCAAACAAACCATGGCAACTAACTGGTCTCAAGAAATTATCCAACTTTTTGAATTAGTGTGAACTATGTATGAAACATTATTAAATATACATTAACCATAAATTATACATCAACAAAATATCAAACAGGCAGGTAAAATAACATTCTTACTTTGCTTCCAGAATTTTGTGATCTACTTCGTCTAGTGAGGAGCTGTGTGCAACATGTAGAGTCCCAAAGACTGTGCTTCTCTTCTTTTTAATTTTTTCTGCCTAGAAATCCAAAAGGAGAAAAACACAGGTCTAGAAAAAGAATACCCATTTATTAACAAAGTTGATTTTGGTTTTGACTATATTAATAATCATGAAACCAATGGAGATTAGCCAAGACAGAGTCATGTTTTTGGAAAAAGAAAACAGGTGAAAAACAAAGCATGCTTTCCTAAGGCCATCAGTGAGATTTAAACACAGTTCCGGGGAACTTTTTTATTCTGTAGTTGAAAAAGACTCAAATCTTCTATTAAAACTAATACAAAAACATTAACCAAATCCTATGACAATAAGGTGTTAGTGAGTGATTTTTTTTTGGCCAGGATTCAGATAAAGGCTTACTCTTATTCCACACAATTTAATTAATGGCAAACATTAATTTCTAGTAACTACTAACCTGAATCAGATATGAAGCAGCAACCTGAAGGAGAAAAGCTCCGTATAAAACATTTATGATAATGATAATAATGATAAGTTCTAAAGGACGCTAAGGTCATTCTGAAAGCTGGGTATGTACTTCTCTAGATAAAGTAATTTTACTTCAAAGCCAATGATTACAAGTAAATTTACACAATAAACTCTAAGTTAATAAAGAACAAACCTGAAAAGTCTATCTGGACTAGATAAAGTAATTTTACTTCAAAGCCAATGATTACAAGTAAATTTACACAATAAACTCTAAGTTAATAAAGAACAAACCTGAAAAGTCTATCTGAGTCCCTCTAGGATGTAAACTCAAAAGCAAATTTAGTAAATTTTGAAATGAAAGAGAATACCTCATCCTTAGCGATAGCTAACTGCATTTCAGCATTTTGTCTTTTAATATTGTAGTACTGTACTTCTACTTCATGTGTTAGTTGAAGCCACTTTTGAAGCGCATCTGGAACAGACCAGCTGCTTCTCAGTTCAAATTCTTTTTCAGCCTTTTTTAGAGCCATGCGAACCTGGAAGGAAAAACAGACTGAAATAAATCTCATTACCAACATGAAAAGAAAAACCAATTTAATTATGCTCTTTACAAACATCTGTTTCAGTCACTAAATCTAAATATATATATTTTTAATTTATTTTTATTTTATGTGTTTGAATGTTTTGCCTGCTTGTATGTAAGTGTGCCCTGAATGCCCGATGCCCATGGAGGCCAGAAGAGGGCATCAATCCCCTGGAACTGGAGTTATAAACAGTCACTAGCTGCCATGTGGGTGCTAGGAACTGAACCAAGGTCCTCTGCAAGATCAGTCAGTGCTCTTTAACCACTGAGCCATCTCTCCAGTCTCAATATTTCCTATATTAAAACCAAGGTTAATTTTAAGTGGATCTGTTAAGTCACAGAGCATATACAGTTTTTTAAAAGATTTCTTTTTAAATTTTATTTATTATTTTTATTTTATGTGTATGCGTGTATTGCCTACATGTAGGTAAGTGCACCCATGTCATACAATGCCTGGGGAGGTCAGAAGAGGCTGTCAGATCCCCTTGGACTGGAGTTACGGACAATTGTTAGCTACCATGTGGGTGCTGGGATTCGAACTTGGGTTTTCTGCAAGAACAACCAGTGTTCTTAACTATTTTATAGTTAAGAAAAGTCAGGCTGAAGAGGAAATCTAGAGGATATACAAATTACTGATCACATTTTCCCCATCATGCATTTTTTAATCAAGTTGGATATGTTTAAGCTCAGGGGGCAAGCTCTTCTATTACTCCTCCTGATGTTCCCAGAAGTCCCTACTGTAGATCATTAACTAAAGGTTTATTTTAAAGTAATTTAGTTTTTCTTTATTTTTCATGATGCCCTCTGCCAGCTGTTTCTCACTGTTCTGCCTATTGATCAGTTTCACCTCTTCTGTTTCATCTGCTGCTTCTAATATACCAGATAGAAAGTAAAAAGCTTCAGTAGGTCATGTGTAAGTTTAAAAAAACAGATTCTGAACAAGAATTTACTTATTTCTCCTTAAAAATCTATGCACCTCCTTCCATGTAAGCAAGTATTCCTCCAACTTGCCCTTTAAGGGAGCCAGCCAAGAAATAAAGAAAATAAAATGGTTAGTGTATTAAGAATAGTAAGTGCTAAGGAAAAACACCTTAAGAAAAGCCTCAGTAAGAAAATGATACAGAAGGGGAGAGAACCTACTCTTGGAATGATTTACTGAAACCTAGACAGCACACAAATTAAAGATATGGGATGACAAATGATGGAATCTGTGCGTCTAACTCAAGACCTTCCGACAAAGGGAAGAGCGAGCTGTGGAGCGCACTGCTTCTAGTGTCCCATAACTGGAGATGGATTGTCCTCGAAAAGCTAACTAAGGTAACTGCAATACCACTCCTAAAGTGCAGAGGAATGTTTGATCTGAACAAACTCAACTGATTAAATAAACTTTCCCATGTGCCAGAATAAACTAAGAAGAGAACTACGCACAAACTTTTGATAAAGAAACAGAACAGCTGTCAGACAGTATGGAAAAATCTCTTCAAACTCCAAAATTTTAAAAACTTACAACAGGACACACAGTACATAAAAAAAGAAAAAAGAAAAAGAAAAACTTTATAAAGAGTTGGGACTTTAAAGATACAACTTTAAAAAAAAATAAGATTTTTCACTTCTAGGTACCACTTGCCTGGCATGATTCACTCACTGTGTAACGTACGTGGGACAATATGTGCTTAACGAGACAGTTGGGTAAGCTGTGTGGCGTTCCTGCTAACCTCTCAGGAAGAAAGAATTTGAGATCAGGTCCTGTGACATGAAATTCTGCATAATACCACAAGCAATGTCAGCAAAATGCTCACAAGATTTTAAAACTAAAAACTCTACATAATTTAAGTGTTCAAGGTAGTATACAGAGAATCTCAATATGTTTTATTCAAATTATTCTCCATACTCCTAAAAGATTTCATTTTCATAAATTTTTTAAAAACAATACAAACATTACAAACATATTTTATGTTGAAACTGTATTGTTGCATGAACTGAAGCTGACCAATGTTTACATGAACTGTTAAATGATGTCTCAAACTTGTGAAAATTGTGACTTTTCAATAATAGCAACTATTCAATTGTCTTCTCTGCTATTTTTTCATAAATTTGTCATTTGAATGAAGATTTAGCCCTTAGTTTGAATTACATTTGCTATTCATTACAATGGTCAAACATACTGGTACAACTGGACCATCATACTGTGACGACCATAGGGTTCACCAAGGTATGGAAAGCACTCTATGCCAAAACCTCAGATTAGAATGCTCATGAAAGAATCACTGTGAGGCATTACCAGTTAACCACTGTTATCAAGGCAGCTAACAGTTACTGGGGGAAGGAGACACATTTTCTTCAGTGGTGCAGACACTGGTGAGAAGTCTGTGCTCTGTAAATAACCCTTTACCCAGGACCCTCTAAACAACCCTGATGAGACTCGCTGGGTCATCAAAATAAATAAATAGTCATGAAAAAAAGGGGATAGAGTGGGAAGAGGAAGGGTGATCAGCAAGGGCAGAAGAGGAGAGGGTAATGGGGATGGGTATATGACAGAATGCATCACACACACACACACATATATTATATATAAAGCCTCATCCTCTGCACATTTTAAAAAGAGAGAATGGGAGACTTTTTACAGTAAGCCATAATGAAATCTATTAAGCATAATAACATATTTAATAAAAAGAAAGAAGCACTATTATTAGTTCTTTCTGACTTGTTCCTCTCATAGGCAAAAAAAGTTAGACTATAGGCTAACAAGGCTTAGACACTCTGGTAGGAACAGGCAGGGAGTTCGCACAGAGCATACCCAGAATATCTAGTTTTTGGATACCACATAATGTTGGTGAGGCCTTTGTTATTAATTCCTTGATTCTTCCCTGCATCCTGTACAGAAAAGGTATGCCAGGAAGTGGAGCATAAGTGAAAAATATGCCTGAGTCAATTATTATAAAAAAAAAAGTCGAAGTTCAGTCAGAATGACAACCCGGAAGAAAACAGCAATGCACAGCATATACTTCCCCATAAGTTGCCATCAAAACCCATCACATAGTTCTTATATTTTACTTAACAATCAATCAAGAAGGCAACAGTGCACAAACCAAAAGAGAAAATATTTAGGTTCTTGTCCCAATCCTCATTTTGTTTCTCAGTTCCTCACTAAGTACATGGTCAAAGTCAGAAAAAGGAAATGGCATCATGAACACAGAGGTTCAAGCAATGTGTTTTGAAGACTGAGGGTGGGGGCCACAGGACAAGAAATGCAGGCAGCCTCTGGAGTGAAAAAAATAAGGAAGCAGACCCTCCCAAACAGCCTGCAGCAGGATCACAGTCCTGCAAGACCCGTTTAAGACTCTGATCTCAAGAATTTTAAGATAATAAATCTATTTTATTTATGCCACCAAATTGACAGTAATTGTCTATGCAGGAATAGGAAACTGATACATAGGCATATAATTCTTTCAAAATGCTGCCTTCTCCTTAGGACTGTGAAATGTCTGAAAGCCTACTGCTGAGTAACTGAATAGGGGACATAGACATTAGGAAGGACATCTTTGCAGGGAATTTAGAAAGTTTTAGCAGATTATGTTCTAAGACCATTTAACAGGTCTCAAATGGATGCCTGATAGAGATTCTTTACCTCTGCAGTCTTTATCTTTACAGGAACTCCAAACTAGATGTAATTTATTTTACTAGGTGACAATTAGAAACGAACCATTCTAGAGATGCTCAATAAGCACCTCATATGTATTGCAAACAATGAATACAGCATGAAATAAGGTTTTGTCAAAGAATGAACAAGATGGTAACTTCACCTTTCAGTTACCACTTTGTTAGTGCAATGTATGAATTTTGATTAATGCTAACAAGATGATTCTTCTATTAACAAAAGAACAGTATACAATGAAAATAAATGCAGAAGGGACTGGAGGGAGGGAAAGAGGGAAGGAGGCAAGGAGGGAAGGAGAGAGGGAGGGAGGAAGGGAGGGAGGGAGGAAAAAGACAAAGAAAAAAGAACAACAACAAAAACCCTGGCTCCTCAGAGTAGCAATGCAAACATTCTAATACATACTTCTTTAAAAATATAAGCACCCTCAGGGGCTGGAGAGATAGTTCAGCGGTAAGAGCACTGGCTGCTCTTGCAGAGGACCCAGATTTGGTTACCAGCATCCACATAGTGGCTAACAGTCTGTAACTCAAGTTTCAGGGGATCCAATGCCCTCTTCTGACTTCCATGGCCATTGCAGGACATGGATGCAATTACACATATGCAGGCAACACATTCATACACATAAAATAAAAGTAATAAATAATATATAAGCAAGCACCTGCTCCAGTTCCTGCTCCGCATATTGGCGTCGGCTCAGCTCACACTCCGCGCCCTCCCGTAGCTCTCTCAGGCGACAAGCCTCCTCCTTGGCATAACTGATCTCATCCATCATTTTGCGTTCCAGATTTTGCTTTTCTACAGCAACATTTCTGTTTTCTTCCTGTGCCTTTTCAAGTCTTAGAGAACAATGAAAATTCCTCAGAAAAGTTTCTAAAATTTCATTTTTAAAAAAGAAACAAAAACTATTTCATACAATATAAAGATATTTTTCATCTGCGTTCACAGCATTTCTATTAATCTTAAATTTGGGTAATAATGTTAGGCAACCTAATATACAGCTATTTTTTTGTTTTCTTAACCTCAAAAGACAAGGACATCAGGAAAACACTCTCACCAAAGAAAACTTTAAGAAATTCATAATAATTTAAATTAGGTTTAAAGTAAAATTCCTAAGTTATATTTATACAAGTGTGATTATAATATTTTTCTGAAAATATAAAATTGAATGAGCATACATTCCTAAAACAGGTACTAATCTAAATGTTAAACATTCACGTAACTTTTTGAGACAGGGTCTCCCTGTAGCCCTGCTGTCCTGGAACTCACTATGTAGACCAGGCTGGCTTTGAACTCACAGAGATCCGCCTGCCTCTGCCTCCTGAGTGCTGGGATTAAAGGCATACACCACCACGCCCAGCTTCATGGAACATTTTTATAAACTGTATTTCTCCACATAAATGACAAGAGTTTTTATTTCATTTTGGGTTTTTTGAGGCCCTGAACTCGCTGTACTGCCTATGACCTTGACCCAATCCTCCTGCCTCTACCTTCCAAGTGCTGGAATGACAAGTATGAGCTACCATGGCCAGGTGAGTAAAGATGTTTTAAAGTTACCTCTCTTGTAAATCCATTAGACTTTGCTCTGCAGTTTGTAGACTCTCTAAGTCTTTCATCATTTTTGCAACATGCTCTTTTGATGTCTTATTTTGTGTATAAGCAAACCAACACCCTCCAACACCAATTACTATAGATACTGTGAGAATAAAATCCTTCATCCAGTTATGAGGTGGGCCTATGAAGAAACAGCAAACAGTTAATCTTTGAGTGTAATACAATGTAAATGCACAGAAAAATAGCAGAAACCTTAAACCAACCAAACAAAACTAAAGTTCTTCTTCCCCATATACAAATTATAGCCTTTTAAAAATTCTTTCTTCAGCCAATCAATAAGCTTACTTGCACTATCTGATATAGGGACCTGAAGAAGGGCAGAGATGAAATGTACATGGTCACACCAGGTCACTGATGATGGTAGGGTAGTAACAAAGTCATGATGCCCTTTAAATAACAGTATTTCCAAACCCACACAGTTAAAGCAGACCCCCAGGGAGTAAAGGAAGTTATAAAAAATGCCATCATCACCCTAACTCTTTCCTTCAGTGAGGCCACTGAGATACAATCAATCACCAGAAAGCACTTTCCCTAAGCATGTAGCTACATAATTAATTATGTTCATCAGTCCTCAATGTTGGAGGATACGCCCCTGAAGTAGTCATCTGACTATATTTTGTTCACTTGGGGGAGGGAGGTAGGAGATTGGGTTGGATAAGGTGTTACTAGTACCTCATGGTAGAGGTCAGGGAAACTACAGAGCATCCTGCAACTCACAGCACAACCTCTTCCCCACACACTCTTTCAGTAACAAAGAATTATTCAACCCACCAGGTAAACAGGCTGAGAAGCCCTGGGATCAGTGGTCACAGCAAGCACTGTAAGTCAAGTGGCCACTTGCCTGAGATACAGGGGTTAATGAAGGGGAAGTTCAGGATTTTCTTCCCTAACCCACCAGGCATAATTGGTAGCCCCTGTACTGTGTCCAATGTAAGGTGGAGAGCACCAGGGTTACTGTCTTCAGTGACATAAACCATAAAAACTAGTATTCAAATATTTTAACCTAGCCTTAACTGTCAACATATACCAATTTTCCAGGGACTCTAGAAAAGAGACACATGACTGCTAATATATTACTTTAATGTTCTAAAGAAATAGAAGTGATAGTGATAAACTACTTAAACACTCAGGATTCTAGTAGGAAGATATTTTGCATGCTTGTTAAAGTGAAGAACTCTACAGAACTTCCAAGTTGCTAGGCTGACAAGGCTAGGATTCATCTGTGTTTGTCATTTATTAGAGATTCCCAGTGCTCCCTATTTCCAGAGCACACACCCTCACCTATGGTAGAGGGGATGCACTACTGGCAGCTTCAGTCTCCAAAGATTTGTCTCTAGTTTGCTCCCAACTGGGAGGCTCAGCTCAGGCTTTACTTCAACTATGAGCCCTAGTCTCTGACTGTGCCTGAAATATAATCACCAGGAATACAATAAACAGACAAGTCCATTAAGCTCCAAATTCCATTAAGGACCACAAATAGGAGAGGAGTTTAATGAAAATTCCTTTAAAATGTATCTGTTTGACAACACTGTTTTTTTTTTAAATAAAATCTAACATGGGTATTGGATTATGGTACTTATTCATTCAACTAATAATTCTAAGACAAACATAGTTAAAAGAAATGCATCATTAACTTCTTAACTGGATTGTTTATTAAAATACGCACTTCTAGCATTTTTTAGAACAGTTTGATTTCTTTTCAAATGACTTAATAATGAATGACATTCTATGAGTTAGAAGCACCTTGTTCCCAGATTTGTAAAGGAAATATATTCTTGACTAACTTGTATGTAGACAAAAATTCTAGTGCCTTATTTGTTTTGGGTTTTTTTTTTGTTGTTGTTGTTATTTTGTCTTTTTTTCCCTTGGTGCTAAGGATGAAACCCAGAACCCGTTCTACCACTGAGTGAAATCCCCAAACTCTGCACAAAAATTTTATACCTTAATTCCTATTTTCACCAATCATTTCCTTGAAAACAAATGAAAATTTCACAGAAGACAATCAACTAATTGATTCAGTCAAGAACTCGGGAAAAGGTTAGTAAGGGGACCCCATTTGTGGAATACATTTTCAGCAACTCTCTACTTCTTAGACTTGTAATGTCCACCAACTCTCACGAAGAGGAATTCCAGCTGTTTCACCAACTGCTCACTTAGCTCCAGACCAAAAAAAAAGCAAAAAACCCATGAGCAGAATTAGGTAATCATTCAATCATTCCAGCCACCCTTTTTAGAAGAGCCACCCCTAAGACAGTATCACAGAATCCTGGAAGTCTTCCAACTCCACAATCCAGGTAGAAAAAAAACATTAGTTTACTAAGCTGTATGTCAATCTGTGAAAGACATTTTTCTTGTATCAATTTTGTGCCTCTGCTTTGGCTTCTGAAACAATAAAATACAGTCTTTCTAAAATACATACCATTCAAGCATTTTCTCCTAAAGCTTTCTAAAATTTGAATTAAATAAACACACTAGACTTCTCTTTGGGGGGGAAAGAGCATACTTGCAAGGTAAAAATAATGTAAATGTAAACTGACCTACAACTTTCTTAAACATTCCTTTCAAATTCAGCAAATAACAGTATCTACCTGTGTTCCAACTAGAATAGTACTGTTACTTTATAAAGCTTTGAGTAGGTCTTTGTTTCTGATCTCTACCTAAAAAGTCCTTTTCTTGATGACTAATGTTATTGTTAGGAGTTACTACTCAGTACCACAAGAATAGTTACATTGCCACATTCTAAAAGGTTCTTGAGTGATATCCAGCTATAATAACATAACGTCAACAGTATTACAACAACCCAAACCTTTAATTCTCAAAATTCTAGTTATCACCTAACCATAGTTTTATAGATTTCTACATTAGTAACTAGCTTTGAAGATCTATATTCATGTTTCCTTGGCAGAAAATCTCAACCTATAAAGCATTCATTTTAGGATTATATTACATTTCCTTTTCAATTAGTAAATGGTTCTTCTTACTGGTCTGCTATCTCTCTTATATTCTCCTTCCTTAAATAATACAGAGATAGCCAAACTATGCTACTGTATCATACTCTGAATTAAGACAGATACTAACGTGTCAGAGGTCCAAACAAAACCACATCCAGTGCTTTGAGTTGAAGTTTCTGTCTGTGACTTCGGTCGCTGATTTTCAACTGGTAAATCATAAATGAAGTTTCATGTACTGCTATCCTGTCCATTTAAAAAAATACACACACACATATGTAATAAGTGAAAGTATCACTAGTATAAGAATTTAACATATGGCAACATAATCTTTTACATACCAGTGATGATCACTATTAGGAAAGAGCTCATCTGTGTTTAATAAACAAATGGTTCAGAAATCCTTTAATGAAAACAGTTATTGAAAGACTTCTATATGCTAACAGTTTAGTTGCTATATTGATGAAATGCTTTCTGAAGTTACTTCTTGCTATAATTTATTGTAATTCAGAAATTTATAAACCTGAAAAGTATTTTATAATAATCAATGATGGCATTTTACAGTCATTTCACAAAGAACAAAAAAACTGTTAAGTAATTTACACAACCTTAGCAGACTTTAAAAACAGTTCTTGCTTTAGCTGCTTTTCTTGGGTATTATCTCAAAAATCGGTATCATTACTCTCTTAGCCACTAATCTGTTGAAAATGAACAAAGTATACCAAAGCTCTATGTGAAAAGTAAGACGCCTTCCTGCGCTGGGCTGGGTGGGTAGATGGATTCATGTTATAAGCAGCTCCAAACCATGTTATTTGCAATGAAGAAAGCAGGCAGGGGACAAAGAGCAAAGGAAAAATGAGATAAAATCACCTTGTTTGGAACTACAAATCCAGACAGACCAGTACTCAAATAAGTATCCTTAACAGCAAAATATGATGTCAATAAAAAGCTTATAACAAAATGTAATAATGTTAATGTAATTAATAATGACAAAAACAATGTCCTAAGCAAATGGATTAATTACTATTTGGCAAAACTATAAAATAACTATAGTTATCTCCATTTCACAGATGAAGTTTAATTTCCCAAATGTTATACAATTAGTAAGAGATATGGTAGAAATACAAGTTAAAATATGCATTATCCAAAAACTACTCTGAACCTTTCATTTAGGAAGATGTTTGTACCTCTGAGTATGGAAAAATTACAGGAACTTGCATAAGGCTTCTATAAAACTTTGTATTGCAAAGAACTCTTTAACACTCCCTTTAAATTGCCTCCTTTACAGCCAGGAGTGATGGCACATGCCTGTAATCCCAGCAATTGGGAGGCAGAGGCAAGCAGATCTCTGTGAGATCAAGGCCAGCCTGGTCTACATAGTGAGTTCCAGGACACCTAGAGCTATGGGGAGACCCTGTCTCAAAAAAACCCAAAAAACAACAACAAAAAACCCAAAACAAATAAAACCATCACCATGGATCCCTTTCCTATTATAACCAAACATGAAACTTATTAAGTTGACTGAAGGGGCCAAAATTATGTCTCAATCTCTGTATTCCCAAAGCCTAGCATAGACCTTGGCAAAGGTATAAATTGATAAAATGTTTGCATAGTAGCAGAATAAATGTATGGATGGACATATGCATGGGTTATCAATACTCCCATGGAGTAAATTTAAGATAATAAACGATGGTAAAAAGGAGACTATACCATAGAACTTTATGCAAGGCTCAGTATGAGCCTTATGGTGGAAATGATTCGACTTCAGTGGGCCAGAATATCAGAGATGGCCAAGGAGGTCAGAAAGGAAAGAGGGATGTATCATCTAAGAGAACCTTACTATGAACTCCAAGAACAATTACAGAAACAGAAAGTACAATAAAAATCCAAAGATAATCACTATAGCTAACATAAAACTAACATAATTTGGGCTATTGATAACAATGTGTAAGTATTTTAAAATCACAAAAAGATTTTAATGCTTAAAGCATGAAATGTTTTGAACTTGGGGTTATATAAGATTTTGGAATGTCTGTATATACTCAATGAGAGAGCTTTGAGATAAGACCCAAATATTTAACAATTAAATTACATTTAATATACACTTACCAAAGCCTAGAGGAAACTTTATTAATATTTTTGATGCACCTGCCCTTTCACCATGACCTGTCACATACGGTCAGGTGTGGAATTTTATATGTATGATCCTATGCTAATATTTAAATGTTTCAGGTTATGCAATATTTTAGAATATGGATCTTCAGATAAAAGATTCTTAACCTAGGGGCTGGAGAGATGGCTCAGCGGTTAAGAGCACTGACTACTCTTGCAGAAGACCCGGGTTCAATTCCCAGCACCCACATGGTAGCTACAAACCATCCTTAACTCCAGTTCCAGGGGAATCCTAAGCCCTCTTCTGACCTCTGTGGCATTGCACGACACGGGTGCACTCACATACATGCAGGCAATACACTCATACACACAAAATAAAAATAATAAATAAAATTCAAAAAAAATATTCTTAACCTATAATGTTCTATAAGTAGGCCACCTATCTTGGAATGTATAAAATATTTTCTTAGACATTCTTATAAGCTCTTCTATCTATACATATACAAAGGAAGCTTTGCATCTTACACAGTAACTGAACTTCGACTGAAACTGAACTGTCACTACCATACTAAAGGAGGCCAAGATAGACCATTATGACTGCTTTCCCTTCTTCACCCAGAAGGGCTCAGGTGGGTGAACTGAACATTTCTACATTTTTCACTTTTGCTCACAGTAACATATTTACTATTAAAACAAAAACAGGCTTGATAAGCATATGACGTCGCTCACAGTTCTGTCAGAATCTGAATCATTTATGATAACTTCTATTTAGCCAAAAAGTGTCTGTACCATTTATTAACCAAAAAACATGGATTAGCCTACTTAATTTCATGTTACCATTATATAAACTTCCAAAATTATTCATATGCAGGGTAATACGTATAAGTCAATTTTTATGTACTTTTATTTTTTCCTTTTTGAGAGAGGGCCTCCCTGTAGTCCCAGCTGACCTGAACTTACTATGTAGACCAGGCTGGCCTTGAACTCACAGCAATCCACCTGCCTCTGCCTCCCAAGTGCTGGGACTAAAGGCATGTACCACCAACGCCCGGTGTACTAATTTTTTCAACTTACAAACTTCTTTTATTTAAAAGCATAAACTACATTTTATTTTATCTTTCTTTCTAGCATCTGCATGCCTCATGAACAGACAAAATACTCAGTACTTGCTAAACTGACTTTCATCCCTACAATTTTACCATCATTATGGTCATATGCACAATAAATTCAGAATATATTCAGAATATATTTTAAGAAACCTGACAACTTTCAATATTATCTTAAATACACATCTCAAAATAAAATGAGCTGCCTACTTGAACAGGGCATGTAAACACACTGGTAAGGGATATGACACATATATTCTATTATATGTGATGATTATACTGAAATAACTGATCAAAACCTTTACAGATGTAGGAAACAACTGAGGAAGAAATAGAATATAAGGAGCACTCTGTAAAGGAGAATTCTGGTACAATCATTGCAAATTTAAACATTTAAGTTTTTAAAGATTAGTAAATTAGCTCATGAAGATTTAGCTTCAAAAAGCTAACAACTGAATCTAGCTACTGAAAAACAACAGGAACCCTAGATTTTGTTGCACATCACTCTGAGTTAAATATTGCACTAGACAAAAATATCTAACTTGTCTCTTAGGGTTTTTTTTTTTGCCTGTAAAATATAGATAATACCACCTCTTTTAATCATAAGGCTTAAATGAGATAATGTAATTTTATATGATATACACTTTAAGATGGTTGTTACTATTTACAGTTTTGCTTATTAAACTTCGCTTTTAATTAATAAATAACTTATGGTCAAAATGGTTATTTGATGATTGCCATTAAAATACCAGTCCAGAAAGACCTGATTAATTCATTTCAACAGCTGTGTTCATATAAATACTGTGTCAGATGAATAAGGTTTGCTTAGCTTTACCAGGTAGTCAACGTTTGATCTTCTGATGTTGTCTAAAAACAATATAGTTGATCCACCTTTCATTCCCAAAATCACTTTCCCTAGGAGTGAATTTTTTTAAAGTACTTGGTTACTGACAGCAGGAAAAAAAATCAAGGGGATGAACATGTACCTCACCAGCAGAGTGCTTGCCTGGCATGTTCAACACCCTGCATGCAACAGTATTAGTAAAATAAAGTTGCATAAAAAAGGAAAACTGAATATAAAACTTGAAAATGTACACCTTAAAACAATTTTTTAAATGGAGCTAGGTAGATGGCTCAGTGGATAAAGCACTTGTCACATAGGCACGAGTACCTGAGTGCATACTCAGAGTCCACATAAAGCCAGGCTTGCTATTCTCCAGTGAGTTAGGAGGCAGAGACAGAAGAACCCTCCAAAGTCTGTGGGCCAGCTAGTCTAGTGTGTGCAACAGCTAATAACAAAGAGGTCCTGTCTCAGGCAAGGTGGTCGGTAAGGAATGCCACATGAGATTGTCCTCTGACCTCCTCTCCATGCATCCACACTGACATGCACACATACATACACTCCATCCATGCACACAAAGACAAAACAAAAATAACCTGTTATTTTACAAAGATAAATTTATGGTCTGTCCTTCGTTTCCTCAGACCCAGAAGTATCTTGTAGATTCAGAATTGAAAAGTGCCATCTAGAATATAATTGCCCATGCACAGAAAAACACTTCTAAATAATAAAGACTGACCTGGGGAGTGTTGTTCCCTTCACATTATTATCCCTAAAATTCTTCTCATACTGTGGAAGTTCAACAAATTCTATCAACCACTGCAGGGTATCCTCAAGTGTCCAATTATGAACTGCAAGAAAGAAAAGAAAGCAATTTTAAGCACAATGATACCAAAATTAAAATATGTACATACCTACAACTTTAGGGGAAACAAAGATGTGAGATTAAATTTCAATTCAATCCAATAAATAGTACTAAAATAGTATCCAGCACTGTATGGTAAAAATAGTAAGATACACACCTGCTATCCTTAAAGGCCTATAATCTAAAACAGAAGAAACACCTAAAAACAAGACAAACAGTAGTAAAGCTTTTCCTACAATAAGTATCTATATACATTTCATTTTACAGGATAAATAATTCATCATTTCCCTGGCTATAGACAACTTACCAGATGCATATCTGAGCTATACTTCACCAAGTCCATCAATCCGTATACTACTGTGATAAGCCTGAGTACCCAAGTTCCAGTTCTAAGAATGGCTTACACATGGTGGTGAACCATATACATCACATGTACTGGGACAGACGGCAGTGAAAAGATGAGTAACACTGTTGTCCTTGTGGAACTTAAGTTCCTTTGGCAAAGATTCAGGTGGGGCAACATAAAAGGAAGAAGATGGAGGTAATCCTTAAATCGTACTAGACATTAAGAAACAACAAAAAAAAAAACAAAAACAAAAAAACAACAAAACAAAGAAGTTAAGATAAACCTCTAAGTTGACATCTAGACTAAAACCTAAAAACTACATTATGAAAATCTGAGAGAAAAATATTCCACCCAGAGAGGAAAGCTAGCTTGAAAGTCGTAATGTATGAATACTCCAGCTGAGGTTGAGAGAGGCAGAAAACTGGGGAAGGGGCCATGCTAGGAAAGACTGGATTTGAACCTAAAAAATAAACCATAGAACCTGACTCTACACTGCTGTGAAGGAAATAAGAGTAAAGGTATAGACAAGGAATAAAACCTAAGAGCCAAGTCAGAGGTGTTCACCTGCTGGCCGTGCACACAGGGAAATGATGAGTTTATCTGAGGGGAGGCTGCAACTATGCTGGAAAAGGAAGAATTCAACACTTCGCATTTCATTTGAAGACTTGGACAAATAAAGTGTTTATAGACCACACAGAAGGACAAAAGGGAGGGAGGAAAACAAGGAGCAATAAGGGCAGCTCTGGGAACCCTCTATATAAAAGAGACCTAGGATAGAGCCTCATGGTAAATTACAGAAAATTCTGAATTCGTATTTTGCATGCAAAGCTGTTTTTCTCAATCTGTCTTTTCAGTAAGTGACCTTAAAAAAAAAAACTCAAGTAAATCATAATTAACTAACAAAAACTTCATTTTAAAACTGTATGTGGAAAGTGATCATTTTATATGGAGGCAAAGCTCTGTTTTTTTCTGTTCTCTTCATGTAGCCCTGTTATAAAGCCTGGATATAGGCCTGAGGCTGCTGGATCAATTTAGCCAAATAAACGAGACTACCAGCCAAAAGTTGAGGTCTGGATGCTTTCCACTGACTCTAATACAGTCAAAGTCGCCTTTTTATGCTTCGGCTTCTTCCTTTCTGAGATGAACTGCACTGAGAACTGCCCTGTCCCTCTGCCAAGAAACCCACAGCACAGCTGCACTGCACACACCCACACAAAATCCTCAGCCAGAAAAACAGGATAAGATTCTCTATGTGGCTTCTGATTGTTCAACAGTAAAAGACCTAATCTAAACACTGCAGCACAGCAAAATACGCCTGCAATTTCCAATGAGACCAGAGTCAAAGGAAAAAACATCAAATGAAAAAAAAAATACAAACTGCCCAGGACCAATATTACCCTACCTAAACAAATAGAAAACTGTGGTGCTAAGTAGCGTTATTTTGTTTGCTTGTAAAAGTACATATTTCTTCCAAAGGAATCTTTAAAACAACAGAATTCAAAGAGAAAATGGAGCTCCTTGAGTGAGAGAAGTTACTTTTCCGTTTGTCAACTGCTTTCTTTGATGATGCTGATGCTTCACCAGCATCTTCACTTCTCTCATGGCCAGGACTGGGCTTTAGGTTGGCTCCTATCTTTCACTTCTTACACAGTTCATACTTGTCCTTCTCAGCCTGGTGTACCCTGCCTCCTCAGTGTGAGTCCTCTCTACCCTTTCACTTCCTTTGTTTTGTTTACCCTTCCTACCTTAACTAAAACTTCAATTTCTCATGAATCATTCCAGACTTTACAACTATTATGAGAATTCTTGCAATGTCTGATTATTCCACTGAAGGAAGCGTAATTTTCCTGCTTACCACTGTATCCACAGCACTCAGTGCACAGATGTGCAACAAATTATTTGTTAGATGCTGCTTAATAAATGAAGTAGATCATGTTAATTAATAACTATCATAAAATCTATTTACATTTCAGGGAGAAAATCCAAATAAACAACATGGGTTTATTAGCATAAGAAATTCTAAATGTCAAAGAGTTATTTATTTAAAAGTTATCTAGTTCCTTATTGTTGTCCTGAAATTCCAATTTTTCACGTTCTGCTGCATAACAGTAAGTACTCCCAGAGGGCTGGCACAGAAGGATGTGGCATTTTTAAAAATGTACTTTATAATTTGTACAAAGTTATAGAAATGGCAATTACTACACTGTTAACAAAGTGATTTTGCTCAAAATTGTGGCAAGTGCTATCAGTTGGTGCCTCCGTGATTTGGGGCAACTGACTGCAACACTAATAAAGAGAGCTCTGGAAAGGGAAGAGACCTGTGTCAGGTTGCAGCTGCACCACTGATTTTTGATGTCAACACAGCTAAATTATTTCATCTGTCTCAGTTTCTTAATACATAGAAAATCCATTCTAAGTCTGCTTTTATGATTCCAATGTAACAACATCAACAACAAGAGTTGATGTCTAAAGCTTTTCAAACTAAACAATCAACCCAGAAAAATTCATTACAGAATGCTAAAAGGGAAAGGCAACTCTAAAAGCTTTCGAGACAATGATAAAAACTGTTCCTAACATCTACTGTTTATTATATACCAAACTTATGAATGTTGTTTCACAAACCACTGCAACTCAGAATGAGCACATTTATTCCTATGCTGAGCCTAATATTTTTTGAAGTAAAATTCTTAATTAGGTATAAACAAATCAGTAAATGACCACACTAGAATTCACCAACGGTTTCTAGAATGACGAACCACTGGGACCATTGTGACCCTCATGATCTGCAGCTTCCCAAATGTACTACACATCCCTATACCTCTTCCACTCTTCAGCTCAGAGTAGCTTTCCTTAGCCTTTGACTTAAGTCAGGAACTCCTTCCTCCAGGACATTTTCCTCATCATCCATTCAGTTCACCTACTTTTTGTTCTCTCACCACCTGAACTGGCATAAGATTGACCACACTCATCTAACTGTCCTTGCTCAACTTATTCTCTGGATGATGAGTTCCTACAGAAGAAGGTATTTTTACATTTATTTAGTTAGCTAGTTTGGGGGAGTAGGGAATGGAAGTCAGAGAACTCAAAAGAGTCAGTTCTTTCCCTCTACCATGTAGATTCCAGGGACTGTACTCAGGTCATCAGGCTGAGTGGCAAGTACCCTTACCTGCTAAGTCATCTTACCTGCCCAGAAACTTAATCTTTTACCTAAAATGCCACATTCCTTTAATTCAGGGATTCATATTTTAATACATATTTTCATATACATTTTTATGTGGCCTCCTACAACCCCAGTGAAAGGCACCCATTACTTCTCACTCAGACACCTGGCCAAGAAATCACACAGAATGGTCACAATGTCTATTAACTGCAAGCTAGACTATGTACTTTGATCTTCTGTCTCCATGTCCACTGCAATTTAGGTGGCTTTTGGTTTAGAACATCTCATACCACTTGAGATACTTTCTCTTAGAGCACTAATAGAATACAAGAGTGAAATTTTATCAACAAGCAGTCTACCGCAAATACTTGTATAAATGGACTTGTGATTCTCCTAGGCATCAGGTGTATACAGGAGCCTGTTAAAACTGGAGGCAGTACACAAAAGCTCAAGAGAGCTATGTTAGTTTTTTCATGATAGAAGAGAGTCCTGCAGATTGGAAAAGGCTCTACTGGTCTAAAGACAAGATTTCAAAGAGCCAGTAGATGCAGGCCTGAAGGAGGGCTATGGTGTGAAAGGGATGCTAGGGAATAAGGTGGTAAGTAGAGCTAGGACTCCAGGAGATGCAAGGCACTAATATAGGACACAGAGATACAGATATTTGAGGATTTCCACAAGAACAGAGGCACAATGAGGATTCTCTTCTGAAATCTTCTCCACTCTGTAGTTCCGTAATAGAAATGTGATTGCTGACAGTGCACTCCAACTGTTGCTGTCTTCCCTTCCTACTTCTTACTTGTCACCCCAATCACAATGTAGCTATTTTTGAATAGCACATGAAAAAGATGAAACTGGGCCTACCTAAGAAGTGAAAGCTTTTTGACAGCAGTGGGGCACTAGTAATGAGAAAAATTAAGAGAGGCCACTGAGGCCTCCTCTGAAGCAGCCTAAGACAAGCATAGGGATATAGTCAGTGGTACACCACGATTCTAACTATAGGAAATGGTCTAGCTGAAAGCGACCTCTCTACCATTCTGAATTTCTATAGTACTTACTATTTCTGTCAAATGGTATAGTATCTGTCTTGTCTTGTTCACTGTTAACATCTCATGTTCCTACTATACTATGAGCTTCGAAAGACAAGAACTGTTTGATTCTAACACAAAATTGTTACTTAAGTATCAGACAGGTATATAACTTTATTCTCCTTAAAAAGGAGCCAGTGTTTATTGACTACTTTCAATCCTAAAGCTGTGTTAAAGATAAACAATACTGCACTCAGAATATTTAATTTTGAAAGCAGCACTAGAGAATCCTTGGTTCCGAAACAAGATCACAGAGACCTAGAATGTAATGGAAGCATCAGGTCATAGCTGTGTGGTTGACAAGAATGTGAGAAGAGCATCTGTGTGCTCTGGGCCCATTTCCTGATTTAAGTGAACCTGATAGACATATCATCTAAAGGAGTAAAATACACTATTTAGTTATTCCTTTCATCTATAAAAAGCCATCTTATAAAACCAGTGCATACAGTACACTTAGCCACACAGTTATATTACATTACAGGCCTAAAAATTAAAAAAAAGGGGGGTTAGTGAATTATCACCATGCAATGTATGAATATACTACTCTCAAAAATCTTCACAAATATATTTGTGAAATCATCAAAATATTATTAAAAAAGAACTAATTTCTAATCATAAAGCATTCCTGTAGATAGTATTTTATAAGTACTTGGCAATTGCCAGGTAACTGTACTAAAAGATTTCTATGGCTGAATTCATGAAATTCAATAATGCTGTAAAGCAAGCATCCAGAAGTAAGATTACCCTTCTCAGTTTATACATCAGGAGGCCATGGCTCAGACAATTTAAACAATGACCAAGTTCACACTCCAAGTAAGTAGTGGGAATGGAATCAAAGCTACAACAGACTTCAAAGCCCAAACTACAGACCACCACACTCCTCCTTCCCTTACCTCTGCATTCTGAGAAAAGCTCAAAGTACAGCCCAATTCACCATCAGCTGTGGAAGAGCTTGAACAGACCAGACACATGCATTATATCATTCTATATTATATTAATTCTTAATAGCTCAACTTTTATATCATAAACTTACAATTTAAAACATTAATTGTATTCTTAATGTTAAAATGCAACTGGCATAGCAGTTATTTTAGACAACACAAGTTTTGATATTACTAGAACAGTGGCACCAATATAGTACAGCTAAATGCACTATTTTCAATTATAGCAAGAAAATACCCTTATACTCAAAGCGTTGCTAAAAGCATCAGGGAGAAGAAATAAATAATAAACACTCCTAGAGCTGGAGAGATGGTTCATCAGTTATGAGCACTGTCTACTCTTGCAGAGAACCCAGTTTAGTTATCAACATGCACATGGTGGCTAACAAAGCCAATTACAGGGGATCCAATGCTCTCTCTGCCCTCTGCAGGCATTGCATAACAGAGGTGCACTTAAATACATGCAGAAAAAATAATCACATAAAATAAAAATAAATATAAATTTAAAAATTTTAAAGAATAAATACTGCTAACCAAAGGAACAATATTTAAGGTTGGTCATTATGAAATGAATATGCATGAAGTTCTATGGCTTGAAGCCTAAGTCTAAAATCATGGCAGTTTGAAATAGTAGCATGTTTACAAAAATATTATACTCGAAAACAATAAAATTCTACAAAATTCATCAGTTAAAATCAATATCAAATGGATAATTTCTAGTTACAAAAGCCTAGACATTCTCTTTAGAGGAATGGGCATATCTTCTCACAGAAATTTCAATTAGCCAAAGGTGCAATAGAATAAAGCTTTGATAATGAAATGTTAATTTAATGTAATGTAAACTTGAAAAAGAACAATAACTTTTTTAAAATATAAAAGCTGAAAATTTCTTGGGTCTATTCCATCTTTACTCAGTTGGTTTCATGGACTGTGCAGAGTCACTTGTGAGTTAAACTTCTGATGACCAGCTGCTCAGCACAGTCAAGAAAGGCATCTCTTTAGCATAGTGCCAGAATGTGAGTTCCTAGTTTGCACGTAGGCCAGTAGAGCATGTTCTTGCAACGTGGACTAAATTCCTACATCATGCTATATTTGGACCCCTTATGGCCACACCCTGAACTTGGAAGGTTATGATATTAACAGTTAATACGAAAATGTTTGCTCACACATTCCTTTCCTTGTATCATGTAACAACTGTATAGAAAATTTAGAACACAAGGTAAGTGTTAGCCAGTCGGAATACTCAGAACTTTAAAACTAAGAGGATATCTTGTTCCCAACAGTAGTTCAAGGGACACTAAAAAAAAGCTTTATTACCTTTTCCACTATAAATCATAATTTTAACTATCATTTAAACTGTGTTTTATCAAGACCTACTCCCATAATGATGGTGAAAGGCAACAAAGACATATCAAAAACAACTGAACTTAAAGAAAATGAGTATGGTGCTGGAGAGATGGCTTAGCAGTTAAGAGCACTAAATGCTCTTGCAGAGGACCCAGTTTCATTCCCAGCACCCACATGGCAGCTATGAACCGTCCTTAACTCCAGTTCCAGGGGATTCCGAAGCCCTCTTCTTTTTTAAATTTTTAATAACTACATGATTCGAAGAAGCATTTCACTACAGCTTTAACATTCAATAACACACTCCAGAGCAAGAGTACATCTCTTTGACAAGTGGCTGCAAGTTTCTAGGTTCACAGTTGAGTTAATACAGTTATACAATAATGAACTCAGTATAAGCCCTGTAAGACGTAAAATTGAATGAGTTTTTAACCTTTAAAAAACACCTCCATTTCATGCCCGGCCCGGTGGCGGCGCAGGGCAGCGGCCCTCGGAACCCTGCCATCATGGCGCTGCCCGTGGCGAGGAGTTAGCGGGCCACGGCGTGCAGCCTGCGCACTGCCCTGGTGCCTGGCCCACCCTGCCCGACTCAGGCCTGGACACCGTGCTCCGCCACCGTCCTTGCTCTCGGTGTGTAAATTCACAGAGAAACATGAATGGATAGCAACAGAGAACGGCATTGGAACAGTGGGGATCAGCAATTTTGCACAGGAAGCTTTGGGAGATGTTGTCTACTGCAGTCTTCCTGAGGTTGGGACAAAATTGAAAAAGCAGGATGAGTTTGGTGCTTTAGAAAGTGTGAAAGCTGCCAGCGAACTCTTTTCTCCTCTGTCAGGGGAGGTAACTGAAGATAACAAAGCACTTGCAAATAATCCAGGGCTTGTCAAGAAATCCTGTTAGGAAGACGGCTGGCTGATCAAGATGACACTGAGTGACCGGTCAGAGCTGGATGAGCTAATGAGGGAAGACGCAGATGAGAAATATGTGAAATCCATTAAGGAGTGAACACTCAGCCTCAAACAACCGATGCCAACCAACTCCCTCCAGCATTGAATTAGTGATGTCTTGAATTACTGGTGGACAAAACATTGAATAACTTTTATCAATACTGATGGCAAAGAAAGGACTCTCAACACTGCTAATGGAAGAAAATCCCCCTCAGCTTCCTAATGGTTGCAGATAAACACAATGTATGTCTTTTCTATAATACCTTAAACTAGATATTCAGACTAGAGGCTAAGCCCTTATATTCAGAATTTGTGAGATTATCTATGGCAAAAGGTGGTTACAAGAATTCTGTATTTCAGAATAACAATGTTTTCATAAGACTCACATAGTATGTGTAACTTATATCCATCCACACTGGAACCTCCTGAGAGCAGGAAAGTGTGGTACAGGGTCAGATGAATGGTCTAACGTTACTGTCCTGTAATAAGAGGCCGCACTGACTGGTGCCCATCTTACACAGTGATGCAACAGCTTTGCAGCACAGTAAAAAACAAATATTCATCCTCTTCATTAAAAAAATAAAATCTCCATTTCATTTTAGAATATATTGTTCCTTGCAGAAAGACTCATTGTTTTTGCTACTAACACTAAGATGTTGGCTCATGCATCTATAATCTGAATGTATCGGATTATTACTAGTGATAATCGGTTGCACTTGGATCCTTGGCATCTGTATATGTAAAGTCATCAGGTGGATTTCAATGGTAATGTTTATCACCTCTACTAATTAGCATGACGTAAATTTCCATGCTTCCTCTTCAAATATAACACATTTTTAAAAATTTGTTAATTTTTGTGTGTGTGTGTGTGCGTATCACACAGAACATACCAGACAATCTTCTTCAACTATACACCCACTTTCCAGATGGCATCCTCCTATGGCCTCCCTCTCCCAACTAGAGCCCTTATAATCTGACATCACTGCTACTGTATGCTGTATTGTCGGCACCCCCAGAAATTCCCCACTATTTGCCCTTCTGGTGAATCTAGTCAGCCTATCTAGAGGTCTTTGTTTTCAGAAGGTCAGCTGTTCCTCATCTAGCAGCAATCAGTTGTCAAAATTCCTTTAGATAGGATTGGGGTCTGCTGTTCATTTTCCAAGTTTTATGATGGGCTACTATCTGAGAGTTCCTTTGGCCACCCTGGCCAACAACTTGAAAAAAGGTATCTCCTATCTGGCATTGTGACTTATTATGTAGCCTTTAGCTATACTTATGGACTCTTAAGAAATTATATTGGCCCCTTTAATCTTTGGTTAAACTTTCCTTTTGGGTGTTTAAAGCCATGCAGTTGGTTCCAATAAACCAATTTATTTTTACTCTTAAGGTCATTTGAGGATCTGTTCCTCAGGGGTCACATGGGCTTGGGAGGAACCCCTGGCTCCATTCTTTTACCAGTTCTGCCTATGTGAAGAAAAGTCCAAGGTCCTGCTCAACCATGGTTGACTTCGCTTGGAATCATGGAGGAAATTATTGCTCTGTGTTGACCCTCCTTTTTGTAGACTTGACACTGGTTCAAGTCCATCTGGTGGGGTATCCTCAGCCTCCTTGATCAAGACAGCAAGTAACCCACAATTACAGAACATTTTGAGAGATGCTCACAGTCCATGGAACTAGTCGACCTAGGAGGGCAAGGAGCAAAAACTGTCCTTTATGTCCCTCTGACCAAATTATTATAGGCCTCAAAATATGTCTGTTAAACAACCAAGAAAGTTCCGCCAGTCTTGTATTTTTAATTACAGTGTGTAATGTAGATAAATCTTGGGCAAAGACCAATTGTTCTCAGATAAACCTTACCTAGACATATTTCTTTATCTGCTATGTATAATCTGTCAGTAGGTTGTGGGACTAATATGGTTCCCTCTCTTTTTCAAAACTAGCTAGGTATTATTTATCTCTTGTATTGTCTCACCATTCCATCATGGCTTTCCCACTTAAGGTGCCCTCATTAACCCCATCTCCCTTACTAGCACCCTTCTCCTACAGTCCTAACTCTTTTGAGCTCCTTCTTTCCCTTTATCCCCTAGGTTCCTTGAATACCCTTCCCTCCCCCCTCCCTTAAACTAACAATTTTTATTCATATCTCCCTTATTAAAGCCTGTTTCCTACTGTTCTTCTCTTTCAGGTTCTTTCTTTACCTTTACCTCCCTGTTTCCTTTCCATTATCCTGGTTCCTGTAGTTATGTCTGGATACATACTCACTTATCAGGGTTTGGTTCTAGGATCCACATATGAGGAAGAACATATGTCAATTTTTTTTCTGAGTCTGTGTTACTTTACTTAGTATGACAATTCCTAGTTCCATCCATTTACCTGAAAATTTCATGATTTCATCTTTCTTTATTGCTGAGTAAAACTCCATCATATAAATGAACCACATTTTCATTATCCACTCATCAATTGAGGGACACTTAGGTTGCTTCCATTTCTTAGCTATTGTGAAAAGAGCAGCAACAAACATGGAGGTACAAGTTTCTCTGGAATTGGATGAGTTCTTTGGGTATATGCCAAGGAGTGGTATAACTGGGTCAAATGGTAGGTTCTTTTGTAGTTTTTTAAGGGTTCTCCACACCACTTTCCATAGGGCTTGAACAAGTTTGCAGCCCCACCAGCAGTGGATGAGTGTTCCCTTTTCCCCACAGCCTCTCCAACATTTGGTATCATTTATTCTCTTGATCTTAGCCAGTCTGACTGGGGTAAGATGAAAACTTGCTTTACTTCTTATTTTGAGAACCCTCTGTTCAGCTCCTTAGCCCATCGTTTAATTGGGCTACTTCTTTACTTGATTCTCTGTTTTTGGAGTTCATTATATATTCTGGATATTAAACCTCTGTCAGATGTGTCGCTGGTGAAGATTTTCTCCCATTCTGTGGGTTTTCTGTTCGCTTCTCTGGTTGTCCTTTGATATACAAAAGCTTCTTAGTTTATTGAGGTCCAATTTGTTAATTTTTGCCCTTGTTTCCTAAGCAATTGATGTCCGGTTTAGAAAATCCTTTCTTACACCTCTATCTTGTAGGTTTTTCCCAAAGTTTTCTTGTAACAGTTTCAGAGTTTCGGGCTTTACATTGAGATCTTTGATCCACTTGGAATTCACTTTTGTGCAGGGTGCAAGAAAGGGGTTTAGTTCAATTCTTCTACAGGTGGAGATCCAGCTTTGCCAGCACCATTTGCTGAATGTGCTTTCTTTCCTCCAGTGAATATTCTTGGACCCTTTGTCAAATATCAGGTGGCTGAAATTGCATTTACTTATATTGGGGTCTTCAATTTTGTTCCGTTTTTGTGCCAGTACAATATTGTTTGTATGACTATAACTCTGTAATATAGCTTAAAATCTGGTATAGTAATCCCCCCGGCATTGCTCTTAGTGCTCAGGGTTGTTTTAGCTATCCAAAGTCTTTTGTGCTTCCATATGAATCTTAGGATGGCTTTTTCCACTTCACTGAAAAATGTCAGGGGGATTTTGATTGGCATTACAATGAATCTATGAGTGACTTTGGTAGGATGGTCATTTTCACAATATTAATTTTTCCTCTATGAGCATGGGAGGCACTTCCATTTTCTGATGTCTTCCTCAATCTCTTTCTTTAAAGATTTAAATTTTTCATTGTAGAGCTCTTTAACGTCTTTGGTCAGGTTTATTCCAAGATATTTTATTTTTTTGCAGCTATTGTGAAGGGGAGTGTTTACATGTGCTCTTTCTGACCACTTGCTATTGATATACAGAAAGGCTAGACTTTTGTAGGTTAATTTTGTAACCTGCCACTTACTGAGCGTGTTAATAATTTCTAGTTTTCTGGTGGAATTTTTAGCGTCTCTTAGATATATCATCTGCAAAAGGGATAATTTGATCTCTTCTTTACCAATTGTTACTCCTTTAATTTTCTGTCTTGTCTTATTGCTCGCAAGAGTTTCAAGCACTATGGTATCTTGTTGAGAATTTTTGCATTTACCTTCATTAAGGATATGGGTCTGCAGTTTTCTTTGCTTGTATGTTTACCTGGCTTTGGTATTAGAGTGATGCTGGCTTTAGAGAAGGAATTTGGAAGCTCTCCCTCCGTTTCTATCTTTTTGAATAAATTAAGTATTGGATGCAGATCTTCTTTAAATGTCTGACAGAATTCTGCTGCAAATCCATCTGGTCCTGGGCTTTTTTTAGTCGGGAGGTTTTGTGTTAGTGTTTCAATTTCTTTTTGTGTTATGGGTCTGTTTAAGCTGTTAATCTCTTCTTGGTTTAGTTTTGGTGGTTCCCATGCCTTTATATATCCGTCCATTTCTTTTAGGTTTTCAAATTTAGTAGCATATAGGTTTTTAAAGTATTCCCTTATAACGTTCTGTATCTTTTTGGTGTCCGTTGTGATGTTTCCCATTTCATGTCTGATTTTGTTGATTTGGAGGTGCTCTTTCTTTCCTTTGATTAACTGGGCTAGCGGTCTGTCAATCTTGTTTATCTTTTCAAAGAACCAGCTCTTGGATTTGTTGATTCTTTGTATTGTTTTCTTTGTTTTAATTTCATTAATATCTGCCCTGATTTTTGTTATTTCTTCTTGTCTG
>NW_008341810.1:5564125-5565841 GCF_000622305.1 Nannospalax galili | reverse complement strand
CTGCAAGAACAGTCAGTGTTCTTAACCGCTGAGCCATCTCTCCAGCCCTCTGATCTTTTGATGCAGGCACTTAGAGCTATAAACTTCCCTCTAAGGGCAGCGTGTCCCAGAGGTATTGTGTAGTACTGACCTTTTCATTTAGTTCCAGGAATACTTTTATTTCTTTCTTAATTTCTCTTTTGACCCATTCATCATTCAGGATTGTGCTGTTTAATCTCCATGTGTTCATGTGGTGACTAGGGCTTCTTCCAGTGTTGATTATAAGCTTTGTTGCATTGTGGTCTGATAGAATGCATGGAATTATTTCAATCTTTTTGTATTTGTTGTGGTTTATTTTGTAGCCAAGTATATGGTTCATTTTAGAGAACATTCCATGAAGTGCTGAGTAGAATGTATGTCCTTTGGTACTTGGGTGGAATACTCGGTAGATGTCTGTTAACTATATTTGATATATGGTATTATTTAATTCAGATGTTTCTCTGTTAACTCTCTGCCCTGTTGACCTATATAATGGAGACAGTGGGGTATTAAAGTCCCCTACTATTAATGAGTTGGGATTAATCTGGGTCTTAAAGTCCTGTAGTACTGTTTTTACTCTGTTAGGGTTAATCTGTGTTTTATCGTCCTATAATACTGGTTTTATGAAATTGGGTGCACCAGAATTGGTGCATATATGTTCATGATTTAATATCTTCTTGGTCAATTGATCCTTTGGTTAGAATGAAGTGACCCTCTTTATCTCTTCTGATGAGTTTTAGTTTAAAGTCTATTTTGTCAGATATTAGAATTGCTACACTGTTTTTTTCTAAGTACCATTTGCTTGGTTTATTTTTTCCCATCCTTTCACTTTAAGATAGTGTCTGTCCTTGAAAGTGAGATAAATTTCTTGCAGACAACAAAAAGATGGGTTTTGTTTCTTAATCCATTCACTTAGTCTGTGTCTTCTGACTGGGGAGTTCAGTCCATTAATGTTTAAAGTTATTAATGAAAGATGAGTATTGAATCCTGTCATTTTTATTTCTGTTTACAAATTCGTGATACAGCTGTACTTTTCCACAGCTATACCCTCATTGAATTTCTTTCCGCAACCTCTTGGGTACAGTCATTCCTTTCTTCAGCTCTTTGTATTGCTTCCAGAACTCTCTGAAGGGCTCGTTTTGTGGACATGAATTCCTTCAGCCTATTTATGTCATGGAAGATTTTTTTCCCCTTTGACTGTAATAGATATTTTCACTGGGTATAATAATCTGGGTTGGCATCTGTGGTCATTTAAAACTGGGAATGCTTTGGTTCATGCTCTTCTGGCTTTCATAGTTTGCACTGAAAAGTCAGCTGTAATCCTAATAGGTTTTCCTTTATATGTGACTTGTTGTTTCTCTTTTGCAGCTTTCAGTATTGTCTCTTTGTTTTGTATGTTTAGTGGTTCTTACCATGATGTGCTGTGGAGAGTTTCTTTTCTGATCCTGTCTGTTTGGTGTTCTATATGCTTCTTGTATTTGCATGGGCATGTCATTCTTTAATTTCAGGAAAATTTTCTTCCACGATTCTATCGAAGATCTGGTCCATCCCATTATCTTGGGATTTTTCTCCTTCCTGTATGCCTATAATTCATAAGTTTGGTCTTTTTATGGTGTCACATAATTCCTGTATATTCCATTCTTGTGATTTCTTAAATTTTTCATAATCTTTGCTTGAGTGGACTAGTTCGTTCACTTA
>NW_008341810.1:5513935-5563989 GCF_000622305.1 Nannospalax galili | reverse complement strand
ATTCATTCAGAAGTTTATCCCTATCTTCCTTCAGTTCTTTGATTTGTTTGTGTGTTCTTTAAAGTCACTGAATTCCTTTATCATGTTTATAATTGTTCTTTTGAGTTCCATGTACTGCATTATGTCTAGGGGGTTCTCACTGTACTCCTTTAGAGGACTATTGGTGTTTGGTGGGGATATGATATTTTGTTTTTTCGTGTTATTATTTTCTCTGTGATTTTGACATATGAATTTCTTTTGTAGTTTCTGTTTCTTGTGTGAGACTCAAGCTTTCAAGTTTAGGTCTGCTTCTTTTTGTGAACTTTATGCGTCTTTGTGATTTACTTCTGGGGCATGAAAAGCTCATTTCTATAAGCTTCCAGTTCTCTCTTTTGATTTTTTATTGGCGTGGCCAGATTGCTTTTGTCTTCAGGAGTTCCCACAGAGGCCCAAGTCAGATGAGGATCAGATGCTCTCAGGCTTACTCCTAACATCTGGATCCCTCCAGGTAAGATTTGGGCCTCAGGAATTTGGGGGTTGGACTGGCCTAGGAGCAGGGCCCAGGAAAGATGCTGGTCTAGGGCAGCTGGTGGCCATGCCACCCAGAGATGCAACGGAAGATGGGGGTGGGAGGTGGCCCCAAGGGCTCCTGGGAACTGCACTGGGGAGCTGAGTTGGTCTGGATGCAAAGGATCTGGAAGAGGAAAGGTCAGCTCCTGGTGTCCAGTAAAGAGGCTGCTGGGTTGTGCAGGCCCAGAGAAACAGAGGGAGGTGAGGGCAGGACCAGACCCAGAGTGCCCCTGGGGACATGAGAAGGAACTGAGTTGGTGTGGATGCAAAGGATCAGGAAGCTGTGATGGTTCCCCAGGTGTCTGGGGCACCAAGACAAGGAATGGGACAGGACTCAGGCTAGGAGGAGAGACGGGGGAGACGGAGGGTGAATGAGGCTGGGGGAAGTCAATGTGAGGAGGGCATGATGGACTTACCCTGGATAGAGAGGCCTGCACTGGAGAGAGGGCTGTGGGTCCTGCAGGCCCAGGGAAGCAGAGGGAGGTGAGAGGGGGCGAGGCCCAGAAGCAGTGCTCCTGGAAACCGGAGAAGGAACTGAGTTGGTCTGGATGCAAAAGATCAGGAAGCAGTGGTGGTTCTCCAGGTGTCTGGGGCACCAAGACAAGGAATGGGACAGGACCCAGGCTACAAAGAAAGACCAGCAGGGGAGATGGGAGGGTGAATGAGTCTGGGGGAGTCAAGGCACTGAGGGCGTGATTGATGTACGCCTGAGAGAGAGGCCTGCAGGTTGGAGAGAGGCCTGACAGTAGTGCAGGTGCAGGGAAGCAGAGGGAGGTGAGGGCGGGGCCAGGCCTAGAGGGGACCCCAGAAGGAACTAGGTTGGTCTGGATGGAAAGGATCAGGAAACAGTGATGGTTCCCTCAGTGTCTGGGGCACCAAGACAAAGCATGGGGCAGGACCCAGGCTGGGAAGAGAGACCGGCTGGGGAGATGGGAGTGTGAATGAGGCTGGGGGAGTCAAGGCCCGGAGGGTGCAATAGACTTACCCAGCAGAGAGAGGCCTGTGGGTCCCCTCTGACCTCCGCAGCATTTCAGGACATGGATGCACTCACATACATGCAGGCAATACACTCATACATATAAAACAAAAATAATAAATAAAATATTTTTTAAAAATGAGTATGACTATTTTGAAAATTAAAAAACATAGGAATGATTCATTTGAATATAGTCTAGAAATGGAAATTATGATTATAATATAATCAGAAATACAGGAACTGAAATATTGTGTAATTAAGGGAATTCTGGGATTATGTCTTTTTTTGTTTGTTTTTGAGACAAGGTTAGCCCCCGCTGGCCTAGAACTCACAGAGATCTACCCTGCCTCTTGCTTTCTGAGTGCTAGGGTTAAACGCATGTGTTACCATACCCAGCTTTTGGAGTGTGTCTTCTTTATAAATGATTAACAAAAGCAGTAAAGTTATAAGAGAAAACAAAATGTTTAATAAAGTTTTCTTAAATATCTCAGATGAATGTCATTGAAAAAAATTATGACCTTGGGAAAAGAGCAGCTAAATCTCTACTTGTGCATTCTTCTACTTTACATCCAAATATTTTCTTTTAACTGAACTGAGACTAAAAACACTATTTCAGGACTGGAGAGATGACTCAGTAGTTAAGAGCACTTCCTGTTCTTCCCAAGGACCCAAGTTCAGTTCCTACCACCCATGCTACGTAGCTCAAGACCACCAGTAACTCTAGCTCCAGGGGATCTGATGCCCTTTTCTGGCTTCTGCCTCTACACATGGCATATAGACAGAGACACAGACACACACACACACACATGCACAAGCACAGATATACAATTAAAAATAAAATAAATTCTTAGAAAGCTATTTTTAAAAGACTATTTCACATCAAATGAAATCAAGTTCTCTAAGAATGAGCCATATTAGATATTCCTTTTTTTTTTTTGTCTTTTTGAGACAGGGTCTCCCTGTAGCCCCAGTTGTCCTGGAACTCACTATGTAGACCAGGGTGGCCTTGAACTCACAGAGACCCCCCCTGCCTCTGCCTCCCAAGTTCTGGGATTAAAAGCATGCACCACCACGCCTGGCTCTAGATATTCCTTTTTTGTATACTAAACAAATTTTAACATGTCAAAAAATTGTAGTACTAAATAAATGTGGAATTGCAGGCACATAGAAAGAAGTATCTTTAGATGAGTAAAAGGATGACAAAGTGATTCCATGTCAAAGGGACATAAAGGACAGTTTTTGCTCCTTGCTCTCCTAGGTCAACTAGTTCCAGGGGCCTATGAGCCTCTCTCAAAATGTCCTGTAATGGTGGTGGGTCACCTGTCCTCTTGATCAAGGAAGCCGAGGAGACCCCACCAGATGGACTTGAGGAGGCTCAACACAGAGGAATCATTTCCTCCATGCTTCCAAGAGAAGCCAGCCATGGTCGAACAGGACCTTTGACTTATCTTCACATTGGTGGAACTGGTAAAAGAAAGGAGCCAGGGGCTCCTTCCAAGGCCATGTGACCCCTGGGGAATAGATCCTCAAACAGCCTTAAGGCTAAAATTTAATTGGTTTATCTGGGCCAACTGTATGGCCTTCAACACCCAAAAGGAAAGTATAACCAAAGATTAAAGGGGACAATATAAATTTTTAAGAGTCTATATGTAGAGCTAAAGGCTACATAACAAACAACAATGCCAGATAGGAGATACCTTCTTTTGAGTTGTTGGCTAGGGTGGCCAAAGAGACTCCCAGATATTAATCCAGTATAGAACTGGGAAAATGAATAGCAGACCCCAATCTTATCTAAAGGAACATTGACAACTGATTGCTGCTAGACAAGGAACAGCTGACCCTCATAAAACAAAGACCTCTAAATAGGATGACTAGATTTACCAGATGGATAAATACTGGGGAATGGGTGGGGGTGCCAATAACACAGTGCACAGTAGCAGGGATAACAGCGTATAAGGGCTCTAGTTGGGGGGGAGGGCTATGGGAGGGTGGCATCTGGGAAGTGGGTGTATAGTTGAATAAGATGGTTTGGGATGGTCTGTGTGATATACACACACACACACACAAAAAATCAACAAATTTTTTAAAATGAAAGATATTTGAGGAGGAAGCATAAAATTTTACGTCATGTTAATTAGTAGAGGTGATAAACATTACCACTGAAATCTACCCGATGGCTATTTAATAGACGTGCACAGGTGCCAAGGATCCGAATGCAACCGACTATGACTAGTAATAATCAGATACATACAGATTAGAGACGCATGCACCAACATCTCAGTCTTATTAGCAAAAGCATTGAGTCTGTACGAAACTATATTTTAAAATGAAATGGAGATCTTTTTTAAAGGTTAAAAACTCATTCAATTTTATGGCTTACAGGGCTTATACTGAGTTCAATATTGTATAACTGTAGTAATTCAACAGCAAACCAAAAAATTTTATAACTACTTTTGAAAGAGATGTATCTTTGCTCTGGATACTCTTATTATGTTAAAGCTTTAATGAAATGCTTCTTCTAAAAATTTTTTTAAAAAATATTTTAAAAAGATATATGCAAATTAATACCATAGAACAAAGAAGAAAAACAAAAGGAAAGGAAAAATATGAAAAAGTCAAACAATGGTTAAACATATAAAAATACTTATAGCAGTACAATGTAAGCATTATAGGACTCTGGAAAGCATTATACACATGTAAGATAGAGGAATAATTATTTATGCCATATTAATTCTATGTACTTTAATTCAGACAGTTAAAAGTATGGTAATTCAACTTTTGATAAATCACTTATGAGAAATTTAAGCATGGACTACACACAATTTCATTATAATTCTACATGTGAAAACTTCATTTTCATAATGATAGAAAGCAGTCATGGTTCTGGGGCTCGGTGCCCATGACACAATGCTGAGTAATGATAAGACCAGATAGGAGGATGTAAGCTTGACTCCTGCCTTCCTGTGGTCTCCTGTCTGGTGATGCTGTCCTGCCCCTCCCAAACCCCCGTGATTGTGATGCCTTCCACCATAATGTTCCAATTAGAGCAGGTAGGATGCAGTGTCATGCCCTTGAAAACCCAGAACTGCAGGGAATTTAATTAGGATTCTTTTCTTTATAGCTTCACATATTTTGTTACATACACATATTATTTTATTTGATTCAGACAATAACTTTTAATTTTTTACTGTTTCTGACATCTCAGTACATATTAAATTTGTGTAGGTATAAGATGATACAACTTAAACTTAGATGTTCTAATTTCAGTTCTATGACCACTCTTTGATGGGGATAGGTAGGGCCTTGCTTTATAGCTGATGCTTGTGTCAGCCTCGTCAGTGCTGGGGTTTCTTAATCTCTGTACTTTAACTGTCCTCTAGTTTATAAGTGGAACAGATTGCTTATTATCTATTCACTTTGGTGTTTGACATTATGATAAGGTAGGTTATCTATTAAGATCCTGTATTTTATTAATATAAATGTTGGTTTCATTCACTCAGCACCTCCTTGCTATGTTGGATGTTCACAATTTTCTTAGTATCCATGATTCCTCTTCCAACTGTGCAATAAAAAATTAGTATAACCTGGAAAAAAAAAAAAGAACACTGGTTGTTCTTGCAGAAGACCTGGGTTCGAATCCCAGCACTCACATGGAAGCTACAAACCATTCTTAACTCCAGTTCCAGGGGAATCCGAAGTCCTCTTCTGACCTCCGCGGCACTGCACAACACGGAGGCACTTACCTACATGCAGGCAATACACACATACCATAAAATAAAAATAATAAAATAAAAAAGAAAGCCTTTTATTATAAAAGAATAAAGGACACACTTTGTATGAGGTACAGGGTTTTGTTCTTGGTGGGGTTTTGTTTTTGTTTGTTTGTTTGTTTGTTTGTTTTAAAGAAAGACTTTTACCATGTATCTTAGACCTGGAACTCATGATCCTCTTACCTATGAGTTCTGGGATTACAGGCATGCACCACTATATCCAGCAGATACAAAATCAATTCTGATTAATACATCACAGTGTTTGCCTGGTATATAAATTGATTATGAATTAGTTGTGCTTCTTGTCTAGCCAAAACCCACATTGATCACCCTCAATGTTGGTTGATAAGCTGAATCAGCTGTCACCTATCTTTATACAGAAGCAGCTTTAACTCAAAGACCTTTTGCTAGTGATACAAAGGATGGCATCTGTCATTCTGAAACTAGACTCCACCTCAGAAACAGGCCTTCCCTGTATAAAGTGCTTTCAGTGCATTATGAAAACCCAAAGCTTCTATCGATGGTCTTTACTGACTACAGCCTCTAAAACTAAAAGCACTGTGTGGCATAAGAGCGAATTGTTGGCACTGGGATGTCTGTGAACCTACCATGGTCACACTGAACCTTACAAAAAGAGTGGTAATGACAGATATTCACAAAGCATTTGTTCTGTTAGACACTGCTTACCTTTGAGTATGAACAATCTTCTACATGGAGTAGGTAAATTTCACCCCTATTTAATTTATGACAGAACTAAGACAAAGAAATGTTAAGCACAGAATACTCATAACAAAACAGTAAATATTTACTGACCAATCTAAATATACACACTAAAAGTTATATGCCTAGTTTACCTACTACGGTTTTATTCGAGGGATGCTGCATCTAAGTGTGCCATTTCAAATACTCATTAACCTGTGTAAATATGCTAACCTGTAAATCCATGACTTTATTTCTAAGAAAATTTGTTTTTCATAATATTCATTAATTAATTCCCTATAACAAATCTGCCCATACTCTTATTAAAATTTATAATAACACTACTTGGGAAATATTTAATCAAATATCCTTATACTGCTAGTTAACTTTTCATCTGTGTATATAAAAAATATTGTTAAATCTCCTTGGAGAAAAAGCCTTATAATTCATTGAATGCTACTAGTGACTCATGTATATAGTAAATAGACAAATGTTTTGTTGATGGATACCATAAAAATGACGTTACTTATCTCCAAGTTTTATGTTTTGAGTTGCTCTGATGAGAATACTGAAGACCATGCACTCAGTCCATTTATGTTTTTCATTCCAGTCTCTATGTAGAAACCAACAGTACAACTACAAAAGGCCAGTAGCTTTTATCAATATTTAGAAATCCAGCCATACTAACACACCCAGAAGAAAAGCCTTCTGCATATAAAAGATCTATGTGTATTCATAATGACCTTTACTTTTAGGAATTTAATGCTCAGGCTTGGGCATGTCTTTCCTTTATATTTCCTTTTATATAATGTTTACAAAATTTTTTGCTGACCTGAACAGAGAAAAAGTACTTCTAATCATTTTTTTCTGACTAAGCTTTATATACACTTGGAAACTGTCATTATTAAATGCCTAAATCTCTTCTCTGAATTTCAGATCATTGAAATTTCTAATCCTTTGAAGGAAAAATGTTAAATCTTTCTAAATTTCTAAATATCTATTAAATTCATAGAGCCCCAAATTATATAGATAGAACACATTAGGTAGGCTAAGACTCATGCATCTTAGGACAGAAAGATAACCTAATGGTTATATCATGTTCTATAACTAACCCAATGAATTTTCATTTTAAAAACAGTACACTACTCAATCTATTATAGTCCCTAAATCTATCTACATTTTCCTTCATTAACTATTTGGCCACCAATAAACCACATTTACAGAGTTTATTAAAATTCTATTGAAATCTAGTATCAGGTTTCAAAATGGCTCTAAGTTACATTGGATTGTTGCCATATGCAGCTTAGCCAAGCAGGCTCTGCACATACAGAAACATGCACTCAGGTCATTGCTGAAGTTTTCTCATCCCAGGTCTGAATAAACTTCTACTAACACAATTTTTCTTCCAACTGACAACATTCCAAAAAGACCTTTGACACATTTTATCATCTTTGTATGCTATAATAGTCAATATATGGCCTAATATAGTCATTTTATTGATGGATATAAGACACAATTTTTAAAAATTACCAAAAAAGCACAGCTGAACGTTTTGTTTATACAGTCCTACTACAAGGAGACAGTTACTACATTTACACATCGAGTGTGTCAGAAAATGCCAAGCACTTTGTGTATCTCATTCACATCACACAAGATTCACATTCTGTATGTGAGCCAGGCTCTAAATTACATCACTTGAAAGTCCATACACTTTCAATAACATGCCACCTCTCCTTCCACTTTAGCAAATATTCAAGTAAAGAAGGAACCATGAGTGCTATAATTTATAATACTCCTTCTTTTTTGCTTTTTAAAATGTTTTTGGCAGTTTCATATACATATATACTGTATCTTGATCCTCTCTACCCACAAGTCCTCTCTCACATAATCTTCCTTTTCTTCAAAACCTCGTGGTCAACCTTCATGGTCTATGTTAAACTCCACATTCTATGCATAACCTCCCCTCCATGAACCATCTCCACACTCCTTGTACTGTTGTACCAACAACCTTGTGCTGAAATCACTTACTTGTCTCTCCTACTCAGCAGTTTGTTTGGTATAGTGCAGACCCATGCCTAACTCAACCACAATCCCCAGGATCCAGTGCAGTGCTTGCTTAGCACATGCAATAGAGTGTTTCTTATAACATGGATTAATTTGTACACAACTTGTAATTAGGGAATTTCCTTGTACTGTTGTACCAACAACCTTGTGCTGAAATCACTTACTTGTCTCTCCTACTCAGCAGTTTGTTTGGTATAGTGCAGACCCATGCCTAACTCAACCACAATCCCCAGGATCCAGTGCAATGCTTGCTTAGCACATGCAATAGAGTTTTTCTTATAACATGGATTAATTTGTACACAACTTGTAATTAGGGAATTATGACATACGTCATATGAAGTACTTTCAACTGGTTACCATAACCTATCAAGTAACAACAAAAAGATACAGCACACACTCCCCATCACACCAAGGGTGTTTCTCTGCCCCTCTCCTCTTAGCTCACTCTGGCCACAGCCTGTCTTGGAAATACTTACTTTTCAGTTGTCATCTTGTTCACTGTGCCTTTCTCTTCACTTTTAAGAAAGCAACCTCAATCCTACCCAATACAGTATTCACTTTTACCAAATTACCTTCACTTATCACTTCTAATGTAAATTCCTGGACACTCTGTAGTGTTTATTGATAAGCAATTTTAAAAAATTTTTTATAAGTACCAGTATTTTCATTAGTGCTGTTAATGCTTAGGTGACAAAGCAGCATAGGTTTTGGGTAGCTTACTTCTCCTACATTTTTTCCCATAAACTGTCATTTTAAATTCATAATTTTGTAAAGCAAATGTTTTTCAGAAGTTCATGTATTAAAATATAACATAACTGTCTGAACTTAAAATATTTGATGAACTGAGTCATGAAACAGTCAATGTTCAACAGGCACTACATTTAAAATCACGTAAAAACCATCTATCGAATACCACACAGAAAAAGGCAGTGTTCTAGCCACTGGATAGACAAAAATGACAAAGAATGAAGGTACATGTGTATATGCCAAACACACATTTTTGTATATTCAACTACTCAATATTGAACTAAATACGTTTGATGTTCATTCTAGTATCTACTACCAGCAGTTTTCAAAGCTTTTCAAAAGAACTGTTTATTTTTCAAGATAAATCTTAACAGAAGCAAAAGTGATAAAGCAGAACCCTGGATGTTCGGCACATACAGCCCCAGTACTGCCCTAGCAGCAATGCTCAGTCTCTTGTGACACTTTAATACACTTTAATAACTGCATCTCTATAAAACTTGTTGGTGAGGTTAGAGTGTCTGAACCCTCCAAGAGGCTTTCTCTTTCCCTTTCAGGCAGCTATGCCAACAGGAGCCTAGAGACTGCTTCTCCCAGGCCTACCCCACTAAGAAAGCAAGGGGGGAAGACTCAGAAAAGAAGCCAGTACAGATAACCTTAACAAACAGTTTGAGCTTAGGAGCAACTTACCTCTCTATCACAACATAAAATAAGGAGAGAAAGACTGAAGTGAAAGCTTAAAGAAAAAGAAGCTTTAACAAGCTATTCACCTTGGAAAAATCTTAAACTACAAAATAACAAACCAGAAACATTCTCACAGATTACAGAAGATTTATTTAAAACAAAGTTACTAGGGTGGGAAAGCAAGTAGACTTTGAGAACAGAGTCCTCTCATTTTGAGATTTAGTAATCAACAAAATAGAGCCCTTTCTCTCTAAGCCATTAGAGAAGAATAAATGTGATAAAAAAAATTCTATAATATCTTACAAGGTGATAAATGAACTGGAAACAACAAAACATGAAGGATGATTAGTCCCAGAGTAGGAAAAAGGGTGTAAGGGAAGCAGACCACACAGGAGAAACAGCCCTTGATAAAGACTCTAACAAAGGAGACAAGGGAGCTAGCCAAAAGGATGTCTGTATTTGTACATTTGTGAAACACCAAGGTATCAGTCTGGCTTTTTGACTCTAAGCCACTATTGATTGTAAAGCAGTTCAAATTTATATCTTAAATAGATTACTCTGTGAAGTGAAGAGTAAATAACAACACATAATATGGAAGAATAAAACATCCCATGAATACATTCCTTTGGCATATTTCAAGGTGGTTACTAAAAGAAAACAATAGATCTCTGCGGGAGTCTATGAAAAACTGTACTTTTGTAAAACCAAGGCTACAAGCCTACAGCTATGTACATTAGTAAAAATAAATGAAACATGAAGGCAGAGGCATTTCTGACATTTTTTGCCTGGAAAAGATTTTTTTTTTCCAAAGAAAAGAGGTTCAGGATGCTGCCAAATTAGTCCCCAGCCTCTTACAAGGCAATTTCATTTGCATAACAATACAACTCTATTCCAGATGATTTCTTGGGTCACCTCACTTTCCATGAGAAAAAAGTGTCCCTCCCTTTAACTCTATGATAGAGATCACCATCTTGCTCCTCTTTGAGTCTTTTACTTTGTACATGACCTCTGCATTTATACACATTAATAGCTCTAGTCTTTTTCCCAAGTATACTAAAATTATTAAAACTGTGAAAAGAGTAAATTTAACAATCCACCACCATGTAGCAGGGAGATTAATTAGAACAAAGTATAAAGACAGAAATGTATGACAATGTCATCATAAAACCCATCACTTTGCATATTAATTTTGAAAAGTGGGGAGTGGAAAACAGAAGGGGTGATTTAAAAAAGAAGAAATCCCCTATCATACATACACAGGAAAACCAGTTAGGCAGTTAGTGCACTTGCCCAAGTGAAAGATGACAGTGGATGAACCAGAATTAAAATGCCAAATATATCTTCCTTCATTAAAACATAGTTAAACAGATTATCAGTGAACCACATATCCACATTTTAAAAACAAAAAGGGACTAGAAAGATGGTTCAGCAGTTAAGAGCACTGGGTGCTCTTGCAGAGGACCTAGGTTCGATTCCCAGCACCCACATGGCAGCTAACAACCACTCGTAACTCCAGTTCCAGGGGATCCTACACCCTCTTCTGACCTCTGCAGGCAATGAACAACAAGAGTGCACTTACTTGCATGCAGGAAATATACTCATATACATAAAATAAAAACAATAAAATATTTTTTAAAAGAAAACTAAAAGAAACATTAGTAGCAACAGACCACGTAACAGATCCCCAACTCCTTTAGTCAGATCTACACACTGCTACGTTTCATACGGTCTGCTACTGAGTTTTCCAATCCTATCACATTTTCCCATGAAATTTATACTCATTTATTTCTAGTCCTTTCTTAGTTCCTGTAATTTTTAAATGGTGTAAAAAAAGGGTTAAGACGGATTTTATTTGAACCTATAAAATCTTTAAATCAATGATTTTCCTTTTGGTCTTTGTTTCTTTGGGCTTTCCTCAATGTATTTTAACAGATGCCTTTTTTAAATTAAGTGTGCAGGATTGGGGAGATATCTCAGCTAGTAAAGGGGCTTGCCACCAACCCTGAAGAAAGTCTATGGACCTAAGTTTGATCCCCAGAACACACAAGGTGGAAGCAATGTTGTCCTCTAACCTACATACATGCACCCTGACATGTATACACCCCCCCAGTAAATAAATGTAATAAAAACATTTTAACAAACAAATATACATGTAATTTAAACAAGTTAAAAATGTTCTAGATTAAGAAAAATATTGAGCATAGATAAGATAGTTCCTGTGTTCTCCCATTTCCAAATGTTACCTCTGAGAGTCTAGTAAACAGGGGATTTATTTATCTGTGCTTTTTATTTAAGCCTCTTAGTTTCACTACTCAAACTTGTAGAGAAAAACAGTGTCACAACACAGTTGACATTCATAAAAGAATAGAAATACTAGAAAAGAAATATTTTTGTTAACTGACATTAAAAACTATACTAATTGGGCATGGTGGCACACGCCTTTAATCCCTGCACTCGTGAGGCAGAGGCAGGCGGATCTCTGTGAGTTCAAGGCCAGCCTGGTCTACATAGGGAGTTCTAGGACAGCTGGGGCTACAGGGAGACCTTGCTTCAAAAAATAAAATAAAAATAAAAAACTATACTAAAGAAACTTTCTAGATTTCAATAGACTCCCAGAATTACTCACTAAAGTTGAGGCTCTAGGTTATAAGCTTTATTGCCCTAAAGAACTACTGTCTACAGAATAGCTGGATAACTTAGAAACAGAAAAGAAAAAAACAAATTTCACAATTTTATCATGCAACATCAGTAGTCCCTGTGCACGGCTTCCAGTGTCAAGTTGACACACCTGGGAAGAGGGAAAGTCAGTTGGGGAATTTCCTCCATTGGGTTGGCCTTTGGGCATGTCTGTCAGACATTTTCTTCATTGTTGAGTGATATGGGAGGGTCCAGTCCACTGTGGACAGGTGGTCCTGGGTTGTTTAAGAAGTCAGGCTGAGCACAGGCCAGAGGAGCAAGCCAGTAAGCAGCAGTCCTCCATGACCTGCAGTTCAGCTCCTACCTCCAGGTTCCTGCTTGAGCTTCCTATGTTGGCTTCCTTCAAGGTGGCTGGAATGTGTGTGCCAAATAAACCCTTTCCTCCCCAAGTTGCTTTTGCTCAGAGGGTTTGTTACAGCAATAGAAAGCAACTCGGACAGTGTGTCCTTCACAGTGAGAAAAATATTGATGGAAAGTCCCAGAAACAAACAACTGATAAATTTTAAATGACTGCTCTAAGGGGTTTAACAAAATCTTGTGCTGTCTAGCTGGGATGAGACTTAGTCTTCTGTCTAGAATATACATGCTGTATATAGTACCTGCTCTGTGAGGTGAAAAAACCCACATTCATTCACAGAACTTTCTCTTATGATTGCTCCACTTTATTATTAGTTAGTGCTGTTAATTTGTTACTATACCTAACTTAAAAACTATACTTTATTGAAGAAACGTATATATTTTTTAAAACTTAGTACGCATAAGGTGCATGTGGTACTATCTGTGGTTTCAGGCTTCCACTGGAGTCATGGAACACAGCCTGAGTGAACAAGGGTTCATAAAGGACTTAAAAGTTCTGGCCTGGTAAAGACTTCAGATACTATTCTGCACATGAAGAAAACTTCAGGTTCTCGTATATTATTTGATAAAAATGTCCGTAATAATGCCACTTAGAAGCCAAAACAATGAGCTCAAACAGACACTTTCTTATGCAGTTTAGTGTAGACCTAAAAACAGACAATGAATCTAAAATGATTTTTTCAAAAACAAAAATGGGAAATGTGCTAGCATGCAAATACTCTCACAGAAATACAGTTTCATAGTATCTCTATAAAACAATTAACCAAGCCTCCAGCAGCTAAGCAGGGCAGAAGCACAGACGCCAAGGCTTCCCAACCCCAAGAGCAGTCTTACCTTCTGATGTTTTCCATTGCTTCCACAAGTCCTCCACAGTTATATGTTTATCTTCTCTGTGAAGATGGCTATGCTTGTTAGTAGCATCTTTATATTTCATATCTTCTCTGATAAACTATAAAAGAGAAAGTACTAAGTTAGATATAATTAAAGTTCCTTAGTTCTGATAAACTAAAAGAGATATGCAGTAGGTGACTTTTCAGATAACTACTACATTTTTGATATTTTATAGTCATTTTTTTCATTTGTCCAATTCATTTTATGACAATAGCAGCAGTAGTAAAAATACTTATTCAATGTTCATTATTCACCAGATAATTTTTCTAAGTTATAGAATGTACATGACTACACACACACGTATGCACACACAAACACACATTCTGATTTACTGTTTCTAACCTATATGCCATGTCCTGTATAGAAAGCACTGTCTATTTCCATTTTATAAAAAAGGACCCAAGGCCTAAAGATGTTTAGTAACATTCCCACAGTTAAAATAATGAACAACAGAATTGAGACTCCAGTCCCAACCATGGCTACAGACATAGTTATTGCTCAATATTACACAGGATATTTCCAATCATCACTAATACTAATATCAATCACGGTATCCTATTTCTGTATTCTGCTACCTTTTAAGCTATAATTTATAATTAAAGGATATTTGACTATGATGTCAGAACTAGCATATTTTATAACTCTTATGTATCCTATATTAATGATGCTTTAAAATATTAGAGAGAATAAAATTTAATCTTTGCTAAAAGTCAGTCAGATCTGTATCACTTCTTTTCAACTGTCCAAAAAACTCAAAAGTAAAGTATTTAATGGATTATAAACCATTTATCAACATTGTCCCTGACAATCCTTTGGGCTTTATTTCCTCACACATCCTCCAAATAAACTCATTATTCTAATTATATGAAACTAATAAGACTTTTTAATTTTTGTGCTTCATAACTCAACATTTCTGATTTTTATTGCTTTGCTATTTTAATCGGCATCTGTATTGAATTTTCTCTGGTTCCAAAAGTAGATCATACTTTCGTAGGATTTGTTTCAGAAATCTAAAACATATAAAGTACAGTCCCCAGAGCCCCACCCATAAGCTTAGATCTGCCTTATATATACAATAAACATCATCTCAGACAAGAAAAAATTTTGGTTTAGACCAGAGTTATTCTATACTAACTACTTAATAGCTGTATAATACAGCATCCACACACTAATTCTGCCCTGCCATATACACACACACACACACGAATGAATTGGGAGTAGCTATTTAGGAACCTTTAAAAAAATTATATGACACTTTCAAAAGATCTAAGCCAAGAATGCAGTAAATTTGTTTATTATACAGACCCTTTCTTAAGAGACTGAAAATTGGGGGTTTGGAAAGATGGCTCAGTGGTTAAGAACATTTATTGTTCTTCCAGAGGACCTCCAGCACCTACATGGCACCTAACAGCCATTTTTAACCCCAGTTCAGGGGATCTGACACTCTCTTCTGGCCTCTGCACACTTACACACATACAGGCAAAATACACATATAAAATAAAAATAATAAAATATGTTTTAAAGAAAGAGACTGGACATGGTATCTTATGCCTTTAATCTCAGCCCTCAGGATGCAGAGGCAGATGGATCTCTCTAAGACTGAGGCCAGCCTGGTCTACATAGTGACTTCTGGGTGAGCTGGGACTAGGGAGACCTTGTCAAAACACAAAAGAACAACAATAAACAACAACGAAAAAAGAGCCCACCCTCACCTCCCTTTGCTTCCCTGGGTAGCACAGCGTCCAGTGTCCTGGTGGCAGCACCTTTCCTGGGTAAGTCCAGCAGCACCTTCATGCCCCCAGCCTCATTCACCCTCCCAGCTCCCTGGACCCATCTCTCCTCCTAGCCTGGATACTGGCCCATTTCTTGTTTTGGGACCCCAGATACCAGGGCTAACTTCTCCGCTCAGAGCCATCACAGCTTCCTGATCCTTTGCATTCAGAACAACCCACTTCCTCCCTGCAGTCCCCAGGAGCCCTCTGGGGCCCGGTCCCACCCCCACCTACCTTTGCTTCCCTGGGTGACACAGCCACCAGCTTCCTGGTACCAGCTTCCTGGTACTGGGGCCCGGTCCCACCCCCACCTACCTTTGCTTCCCTGGGTGACACAGCCACACACCCCCCTGAGGGGGGTCCTGCAGCCTGCCGCATCTTGATTCCACAAGCCTCATTCACCCTCGAAGCTCCCCTCATAACCTGGGTACTGGCCCATTTCTTGTCTTGGCACCCCAGACACTGGGGCTAACTTCTCAGCCTAGAATCCCCACTGCTTCCTGATCCTTTGTATCCAGACCAGCCCAGGTCCATCCAAAAGTCCACAGGAGCCCTCGGGGCCTCTTCCCACCCCCACCTCCCACTGCATCCCTGGATGGCACAGCCAGGAGCTTCCTGAGACCAGAATCTTTCCTGGGCCTGGCTCCCAGGCAAGCCCAGCCCCCAAATTCCTAAGGGCAGCATCTATTCTGGAGGGATACAGGCCTTAAGAGAAGGCCTAAAGGCATCTGATTCTCATCTGCTTGGGCCTCTGTGGGAACTCCTGAAGATGAAAGGAATTTGGCCACTTCAATATTAAATCAAAACAGAGAACCTGAAGCCTAGACAAACCAGCTTTTCATGTCCAACAAGTAAACCATAGAGGCACATAAATATTACAAAAGAGGCAGACCTACACTTAATAAGAATCAGAAACTACAAAAGAAATTCACATGTCAAAGTCACAGAGAAAAAATAATAACATGAAAAACCAAAATAATACATCCCCACCAGGTACCAATAGTCCTCTATAGGAGTACAATGAAGAACCCCCTAGAGATAACAAAGGACATGGAACTCAAAAAAACAACTATAAACAGGATAAAAGAATTCAGTGAATTTAAAGGACACACAAAGAAATCAAAGAACTGAAGGAAGATAGGAATAAACTTCTGAATGAATTGAAAAAAGAGCTAGAAATATTGAAGCATACTCAGGCTGAAATGGAGAAGGAAGTAAAACACTCAGTAAGCCAATTAAAACCAACAGGAGAAAGCCTCACCAATAAGATGAATGAAACTGAAAACAGAATAACAAGACTGGAAGATTAAAGTGGAAGAATTAGACCACTCAAGCAAAGATTGTGAAAAATATAAGAAAACACAAGAACAGAATATGCAAGAAATGTGTGACACCATAAAAAGACCAAACTTATGAATCATAGGCATACAAGAAGGAGAAGAATCTCAAGATAATGGTATAGAACAGATCTTCAACAGGATTGTAGAAGAAAATTTCCCAAAATTAAGAAAGGCATGTCCACACAAATACAAGAAGCATATAGAACACCAAACAGACAGGACCAGAAAACAAACACTCCACGGCACATTATAGTAAAAATACTAAGCATACAGAACAAAGAGACAATACTGAAAGCTGACAAAAAGAAAAACAAAAAATCACATGTAAAAGAAAACCCATTAGGATTACCGCTGACTTTTCAGTGCAAACTATGAAAGACTGAAAGGCTAGAATAAAGCATTCTGAGATCTAAACGACGATAGAAACCAACCCAGATTACTTTGTCCAGTCAAAATGTCTATTATAGTCGATAGGGAAAGAAAAATCTTCCATGACATAAACAGGCTGAAAGAACTCATGTCTACAAAACCAGACCATCAGAGAGTTTTTGAAGCAATACAAAGAGCTGAAGAAAGAAATGACTATACCCAAGAGGTTATGGAAAGAAATTCAATGAAGGTATAACTGTGAAAATGCACAGCTGTATCAAGAATGTGAACAGGAATAAAAATGACAGGATTCAATAGACACCTATCATTAATAACTTTAAATATCAATGGACTGAACTCCCCATTCAAAAGACAAAGACTAGTTGAATGGATTAAAAAACAAAACCCATCTTTTCATGGTCTGCAAGAAACTCATCTCACTTTCAAGGACAGGTACTACCTTAAGGTGAAAGGGTGGAAAAAAATATACCAAGCTAATGATAATAAGAAAAAAGCAGGTGTTGCAGTTCAAATAGCTGATAAAATAGACTTTAAACTAAAACTAATCAGAAGAGATAAAAGAGGGCCACTTCATTCTGATCAAAGGAACAATAAACCAAGAAGATATTACAATCATGAACATATATTCAGCAAACTCTGGTGCACCGAACTTCATGAAAACAGCACTACAGGACGTTAAGACCTAGATTAATCGCAACTCATTAATAGTAGGGGACTTCAAAACCCCATTGCCTCCATTAGACAGGTGAACAGGAGAGAGAATTAACAGAGAAACATCTAAATTAAATACTACTATATATCAAATGGACCTAACAGACATCTACTGAATATTTCACTCAAGCACCAAAGAATAAACTTTCTATTCAGCACCCCAAGGCACTTTCTCCAAAATTGACCATATACTGGGGCATAAAACAAACCTCAACAAATACAAAAAGACTGAAATAATTCCATGCATTCCATCAGACCACAATGCAATAAAGCTTAAAATCAACACTGGAAGAAACCCTAGTAACCACATGAACACATGGAGATTAAAGAACACACTCCTGAATGATGAATGGGTCAGAGGAAAAAATTAAGAAAGAAATAAAATTATTCCTGGAACTAAATGAAAAGGACAATACAACACAACAAAACCTCTGGGACATGTTGAAAGCAGTCCTTAGAGGGAAATTTATAGCTCTAAGTGCCTTCATCAAAAAATCGGAAAGAACACAAATGAATGACTTAATATTGCAACTCAAGACACTTGAAACGCAACAACAAATGAAACTCAAACCCAGTAGACAAGAAGAACTAACAAAAATCAGAGCAGAAATTAATGAAACAAAGAAAACAACAACAATAAAAAATCAATGAATCCAAGAGCTAGGTCTTTGATTGACCGACCGCTAGCCCAATTAACCAAAAGAAGGAAAGAGCACCTCCAAATTACAAAATCAGAGATGAAAGGGGAAACATCACAACAGACACCAGAAAGATACAGAATATTATAAGGGAATACTTTAAAAACCTATATGCTACTAAATTTGAAAGCCTAAAAGAAATGGACAGATATCTAAAAGCATGGGAACCACTAAAGCTGCACCAAGAAGGATTAACAGCTTAAACAGACACATAACACATAAGCAAATTGAAACAGTAATACAAAAAGCCCAGGAACAGATGGATTTACAGCAGAATTCTACCAGACATTTAAAGAGGATCTACGTCCAATACTACTTAAGTTATTCAAAAAGAAGGGGAGAAAGAACTCCCAAATTCCTTCTATGAAGCCAGCATCACTCTAATACCAAAGCCAAAAAAAAAAAAAAAGCAAAACAAAAAAAAAACTATGGACCAATATCCTTAATGAACATAGATGCAAAAATTCTCAACAAAACACTGGCAACCACATACAGACACACATCAAAAAGATCATCCACCATGATCAAGTCAGCTTTATTCCAGAGATGAAAGGATGATTCAATATAAGTCAATAAACATCATAAATCATATAAATGAGCTCAAAGACAAGAACTACATGGTCATCTCAATAGATGTAAAGAATGCCTTTGACAAAATTCAACATGCATTTATGTTCAAAGTCCTAGAGGAAACTGGACTGGAGGGAACATACCTCAACATAATTAAAGCCATATATAACAAACCCACAGCCAACATCATTCTAAATGGAGCATTCCTATTAAAATCAGGAACCAGACAAGGATGCCCACTATCTCCACGGCTCTTTAACATAGTGCTTGAAACTCTTGCAAGAACAGTAAGGCAAGAGAAGGAAATAAAAGGAGTAATAACTGGAAAAAAGAGATCAAATTATCCCTTTCTCCAGATGATATGATAATATCTAAGAGATGCCAAAAATTCCACCACAACACTCCAAGAAATTATTAACATGTTCAGTAAAGTGGCAGGCTACAATATTAATCTACAAAAGTCTATAGCCTTTCTATACCAATAACAAGCAGTCAGAGAAAGAGTACAAGGAAACACTCCCCTTCATAAGAGCTGCAAAAATAAATAAATAATATATCTCGGAATAAACCTGACCAGAGACGTTAAAGACCTCTACAATGAAAATTTTAACTCTTTAAAGAAAGAGATTGAGGAAAACTTCAGAAGATGGAATAACCTCCCATGCTCATGGATTGGTAGAATTAATATTGGGAAAATGACCATCCTACCAAAAGCCATTTTATAGATTCAATGCAATGCCAATCAAAATCCCCATGACATTTTTCAAAGAATTGGAAAAAATCATCCTAAGATTCATATGGAAGCACAAAAACCTTGGATAGCCAAAGCAACCCTGAGCACTAAGAGCAATGCTGGGGGGATTACTAGACCAGACTTTAAACTGTATTACAGCACTATAGTCACATAAACAACATGGTATACTGGCACAAAAATAGACCCATAGATCGATGAAGCAAAATTGAAGACCCAAATATGAGTACACGCAATTTCAGCCACCTGATATTTGACAAAGGGGCCAAGAACATTCACTGGAAGAAAGACAGCATGTTTAGCAAACGATGCTGGCAAAACCGGATCTCCACCTGTAGAAGAATGAAACTAAACCCCTATCTTTCACCTTGCATGAAAGTCAACTACAAATGGATCAAAGACCTTAATGTGAAGCCCGAAACTCTGAAAACTGTAAGAAGAAAACATTGGTAATAACCTGTAAGATACAACCTTAGGAAAGGATTTTCTAAACCAGACATCAATTGCTCAGGAAACAAGGTCAAGAATCAACAAATGGGACCTCATTAAACTAAAAAGCTTCTGTACATCTAAAGAAGCAACCAAGGAAGTGAAGAGAAAACCCACATAATGGGAGAAAATCTTAACCAGCCACACCTCTGACAGAGGTTTAACATCCAGAATATATAACAAACTCAGAAAACAAAGAATCAAGAAAGGAAGTAACCCAATTAAAAGATAGGCTAAGGAACTGAACAGAGAGTTCTCAAAAGAAGAAATAAAGATGGATAAGAAGCATCTTAAAAAGTGTTCAGCATCACTAGTAATTAGGGAAATGCAAATTAAAATCACTTTAAGATTTCATCCCAGTTAGACTGATAAGATCAAGAGAACAAATGATACCAAATGTTGGATGTGGGGAGAGGAGAATGCTCATCCACTGCTGGTAGGACTGCAAACTTGTTCAACCCGTATGGAAAGCAGTGTGGAGAACTCTTAAAATTTAACTACAAATGAACCTACCATTTGACCCAATTATACCACTCCTTGGCATACACCCAAAGAATTCATCCTATTGCAGTCACTTGTACATCCATGTTTATGGCTGCTTTTTCAAAATAGCTGAGATGGAAACAACCTAAGTGTCCTTCAACTGATAAGTGGATAATGAAAATGTGGTTCATTTATATGATGGAGTTTTACTCAGTAGTAAAGAAAGATGAAATCATGAAATTTTCAGGTAAATGGATGGAACTAGAAACTGTTATACTAAGTGAGGTAACACAGACTCAGAAAAAAAGTCAATGTATGTTCTCCCTCATATGTGGATCCTAGAACCAAATTCTGGTGAATATGTATCCAGACATAACTACAGGAACCAGGATAAAGGAAGGAAAAAAGGGAGGTAAAGGAAAAGAAAGAACCTGAAATAGAGGAACAATAGGAAAAAGGTGTTAATAAGGGAGATATGGATAAAAATGAAGAAAGAACCTGAAAAAAGAACAGTAGAAAACAGGTGTTAACAAGGAAGGTGTGGATAAAAATGGGTTATTTTAAGGGGAGGGATGGAGGGGAGGTTATACAAGGAATCCAGGGGATAAAGAGCTCAGAGAGATGGGACCATAGGAGAAGGATATTACTAAGGGAGAAATGGGAAAAACAGGGGCACCCTAAATGGAGAAACCATGGTGGAAGGGTTAGACAATGTAAGAGATAAATAATGCCTAGCTAGTTTTAGAAAACCAGAAGGGAACCATATTAGGCCAACAACCTACTGACAAATTATACATACAACCAGATCAAAGAAATGTAGTATATGTCTAGGCAAGATTTATCAGAGAGCATTTGGTCTTTTCCCAAGCTCTACCTACATGGGGCATGGTAATTAAAAGTATCAGACTGGTGAACTAACCTTCTTGGATGCTTAACAGCCATACTATGAGGCCTACACTAATTTTGTTCCTTTCCCTTCTAGGTCAACTAAATTCCAGGGGAGTATGAGCATCTCTCAAAATGTCCTATAACTGTGGTGAGTCACCTGTCCTCTTGAGCAAGGAGGCCATGGAGACCTCGCCAGATGGACCTGAACCAGTGTCCAGTCTACAAAGAGGGTCAACACAGAAGAAAAATTTCCTATATGCTTCCAAGTGAAGCCAGCCATGGTCAAGCAGGACCTTTGATTTATCTCCACACAGACAGAACTGGTAAAAGAAAGGAGCCAGGGGCTCCTCCCAAGCCCATGTGACCCCTGAAGAACAGATCCTTAAATGGCTTTAAGAGTAAAAATAAATTGGTTCATCTGGGCCAACTGTAGGGTCTTAAACACCCAAAAGGAAAGTGAAACCAAAGAGTAATGGAGTCAATATAATTTTTTAAGAGTCCATATGTATAAAGGCTTTATAACAAGCAACAATGCCAGATAGAAAATACCTTCCTTTGAGTTGTTGGCCAGGGTGGCCGAAGAGACTCCCAGACAGTAACCCAGAATAGAATTGGGAATATGATCAGCTGACCCCAATCTTATCTAAAGGTATATTGACAACTGATTGCTGCTCGATGAGGATCGTCCTGGGGCAAGGATCTCTAGATAGTTTGAGTAAATTCAGGGATGAACAAGCACTGGGGAACGGCTGGGGGTGCTGACAATACAGTGGACAGTAACAGGGATGAGAGAGTATATGGGCTCCAGTTTGGCGGGGGGGGAGCTATGGGAGCATGCCATTTGGAAATGGGTATATAGGTGAATAAGATTATTTGTGATGTTCTGTATGATACACACACAAAATAAATCAACAAATTTTTAAAAAATGAGTTATATTTGAGAGTGAAGCATAAAAATTTACTTCATATTTATTAGTAGATGTGATAAATATTACCATTGAAATCTATCTGATGACTTTATATCCATACTCAGGTGCCAAGGATCTGCTCACATCTCATCTTTTCTCTCTCTTCCTTCCACATTCTCTGAGGATTTAGACAGAACCAGAAAAGACTGTCTTCACACTCCTACCACTACATCTTTTCTTCATTTTAAATATTTTTAAAATTAGGGTCAGCATATCTTAAAATGAAATGAACATCTTCTTTAAAGGGTAAAAACTCATTCAATTTTTATGTCTTACAGGGTTTATACTGAGTTCAATATTGTGTAACTATTAATTCTACTGTGAACCTAAAAATTTACCACAACTTTTGAACAAGATGTATCTTGCTCTGGAAATTGTTATTGAATATGTTAAAGCTGTAAGGAAATGCTTCTTCTAATCATGTGGTAAATAAATAAATAAATAAATAAATAAAGATTAGAAATTCAGGCTGGGAGATAGCTCACTGGTTAAGAGCACTGGCAGCTCTTAAAGAGGACCCAGTTTTGGGTCCTAGCACTCACATGGTCTTGCCCTCCAGTTACAGGGGATCAAATGCCCTCTTCCAGCCTCTATGAGCATTGCACAACACACAAGTGCACCGACTTACAATGCAGGCAAAGCATTCATTCACATAAAATAAAAATAGAGAAATTTTTTTTAAAAACAGAGAGACTGGAAATTAAAAATCTGGTCCTACATCATTAGTAGCTTGGAAAGCACTAATCTATAAGATTGATCTTAGCATTTATGTATCCTGTTGCAATGATTTGTGTCTTCTATTTTTTCCAATTTCTTTTTGTACAGGAGTAATGTGCACTTGCCTGATTCATCTACTACCTCATGCCATCTTTCTTACACTTCCTGACTGACAGCTTTAGAAACCAGGAGAGATACTTGAGGGCAAAAAAATCTTTCCTACTTAGATATTTAGAAAAACTGTCTCGATCTTGGAAAAGGTCCAAGAGCTGGAGAGAAAATATACACTGAAAACCATGATGATGAACAGAGCAGAGAGGAAATCAATCTTGGAAACGGTCCAGTCAGCTGGAACAAATAGCAACTGTTTCATTTATGGGATACATATGAAAATTACAACCTAGGAAATTCTCTTCACCATATGAACACTAATAACCCAAAAGTACAATTTTGTGGTTAATATAGTTCAGAATAAGTTACTTTCCATATAAAATAAGATGTGATAGTCTAGGTAGTTGATACTTTAGAAATTCAAGAATGAGTTTGGTTTGTGTGTGTGTGTGTGTGTGTGTATTAAATCTGTACTTAACAGATCAAAGGTATTCTAAAAAGGCAATTTCTGAAAAAGCTTATGAGGAAGATACCTTAGAGCTCACTTAGTATAAAATAATTTTTTAATCTGTATAAAATTTTATATATTTTTATTAATTCTTTGAGAACTTCATACAATGTGTTTTGATCATATTCACTCCCACTCCTCCCCATAATTCCTCCCAGAGCCACCACTACCACCCTACCCCCTCCAAATTTCATGCCACTTTTTAAAAAATAAACCAAAGTCCAATTTGTGCTGCCCATATACTCATGGGTGTGAAGCCATCCACTGAACACAGTCAACCTAGCAGGAGTCACACCCTTTAAAAAAAAACTGAGCCTCCCTCCCCCAGAAGCCATCAACAATCAATAGCTCCTCAATTAGGAGTAGGGGCTATGAACCCCTCCTCCATGCAGAATATTGATTGGACTGATCTTGTGCATGTCTTATGCAGGCAACTACAGCTGTTGTGAGTTCGTGAGTGCAGCAGTCCTGTCAGCTCTAGGAGACACTGTTTCACTTTCATCCTCCCCCAAACCTTTGGCTCTTGCATCTCCTCACCCATTCTTTGGCAATGGCTCCTGAGCACTGGTGTGGGGGAGGTGATATAGCTATTCCATTTATGCTTAGCATGCCACATTTATTCTCTGCACACTGATCAGTTGTGAGTTTCTGAGTTCACCATCATCCACTGTGATGAGGTCTGAGAATTGCACTAATCTATGGATAGATATACCAATTTGGAGGGCACTAACTGCTCTTCCAAAGGACCCAGGTTCAGTTCCTAGCATCCACATGGGCAGCTAATAACTGTCCATAACTCCAGTTCCAGGGGCTCTGAAGTCCTCTTCTGGCTTCAGCAGGTTTGAAAACACAAGGTACATTTACATATGAGTAAAATAAAAAATAAAATAACACCTAAAAAAAAACAAAAATCTACCATTAGGCTTTGTCCCAGATTACAGAATTGTTTACCAAAATACTCACTGTCTTTTTGCCATCCAGGAATTTACGCAAATTAATACCCATGCAATCACTTAAGTTAAACTATCCAATTAGCATAAGTAATACATACCCAAATGACAAAACTTACTTCTAGAGAAAGAGATAGTACCTGGATCTACTACAACATTGCCTGATAATACCTAGAACACCATAGAGATAAGCCAGGTACTGCTCAGTATATTTAACAATCCTCTACCCCAAAAAAACAGTTTATTTTAATCCAGTTTCATACCACTATGGCCAAGTACCTAAGACTAGTAATTTGAAAAGAAATTTCTTTTCTCATAATACTGAAGGCTAGAAGTCCAAGATCCAGAGGCTGGAACCTGATGAAGGCCCTTGTGCTGCACTGTCATATGCCAAGAGCGGGTCTATTCCTTATGTCCTTTTGACCACCCACATTAAAACATTTAGGTCATAAAACATTTAGGTAATAAAACTTATGACCATAAACAACTATTAAGCCTGACCGCTCAACACTTTTCCACAGCAGGTTAAATTTCTGGTGTATAAATCTGGGGAGACACTATGGAGATAGCTCAGTGAATAAAGTGTTTACTGAATAAGCATAAGGATCTGAGTAAGATTCCCAGCACTCACGTTGAAGTCCAGCACCGCAGCATGCATCTATAACCCCAGAACTGAGGGTGGGGAGAAAAGCAGATCTCGGGTGCTCAATAACCATCCAATGTGGCTGAAACTGTGAGCTCCAGGTTCGGTGGGAGACCCTGTCTCAAAATATATGTGGAGCCTGTTTCCTTCAGTCAAAGAATGTGAGTAGTTCCCCTAAGAGCTGGACTTCTTCCTCAGTCTGCTCTCTTCAAGGACAAAACCATATTCAGCTGAGTGCCATGATCCTGATGCCCAAAGGCAGCAAGCTGGATCAGTTCAGTCTGAATCTCCCAGGTGTGCTCGAGGTGGCGATGAACTCAGACCTTAAGGTATTCCTGCAGGAACTCAACATCACACTGCCAAAGAAACTGAGGTTGGTGGTGGATGGAAAGCTATCCTAATTTTTGTTCCAGCTCCTCAACTAAATTCTTAGAGAAAATCCAAGTCCTAAAAAAGTCAAACAAAAAATAAGTAAAAGTGTCCCAGGAGCCACAACCTGACTCTTGTGCACAATCCCATCCTTAATGACTTGGTCTTCCCAAAAGAAACTATAGCCAAGAGAGAATCCATGGGAAACTGGACAGAAGCCAGTTCATGAAGATTTATTTAGACAAATCACAGAATAACATGGAGCCCAAGGTAGAACGTTTTCTGGTGTGTATAAGAAGCTTACAGACAAGGATGTTAATTTGGAATTCCCATAATTTCTGTTGTAAACAGAAATGACTGAAGTATCATTCACAATGAAAAAATAGATAAATAGATGATAGATACATATCTAGACAGATAGCTAGATGGATGGATGGATCGATCGATCGATGGATAGATGGATAGATGAATAATTAGATGATAGACAGACAGACAGACAGACAGACAGTTAGTCAGTCCAGAGCAACAGAGTAAGATGGAAGATACCCAACATTGATCTCTGGTATCCATATGCATACACACAAGCAAGCATATCTCTCACACACTCACACACACACACACACACACACAATTAAAATTTAAAATCCATACCATTTCTACCCAATTTAAATTGATGGTTAAGAAGAAATTTAAATTTCTAATTTGAAACATGTTCTATAAATTGTACCATAGTTATATAGTTTTATAGATATGAGTATTAACACATTTAAGAAGTTTTTAACTTTCCTACAGAATTAAATTTGTTTCATATCATAAAAATGTATAAACTACATTCAGTTGAAAGCTTAAAATATGAAATAGCTAACCAACCAGAACTCTAAGTTGCAGAATACCAGCAATGGTGTATTGTAGTATGTCATTTAGCAAGGCCCTACAAGTTATTTCTAGTTCCTATCACTGAGAACAGTAGTGTGTATTATGTTTGCACAGTCCTAGGTTTTAATTAGATATATTAATTAAATACAAACAGTTTAATTATCCAATTAGATGATATAATGATTTTGGTTTGGTCTGATTTTAGTTTTCTGAAACAAGGTTTGTCCCTATACTCCAGGCTGGCCTCAAAGTAGCATTTCTCCTGCCTCAGCTTCTGAGTGCTGGGTTTACAGATATGCACCACTATACCTGCAATGGTGTTATTTACAAAATTTGTTGCTATGGTTTTGATCTCATGTTCCCTAAAGGCTCATGCATTAAAGGCGTAGCCCACAGCTTAGCCTATTAGGTAGCAGTAGAAACCTTTAAAAGGTAGGGACTGATGGGATGTCTAGGGTCCTTGGGGAGATAACTGTAAAGGAGACTATTATAGTTCAGTCCCTTGAATTTTCATTCTGTCCGTGAGGTAAATGGAACTCCTCTACCACATGTTTCTGTCGTTATGTACAACCCACCATAGGCCCAAAACAATAAGGCCAACCAATCACGGGCTGAAATCAACAAAGCTATGAGCTAAAATAAACCTTTCCCCTTTTGTGGGGTGGTGGCTGTGTACCAGGGGCTGAACCCAGGACCTCACGCATGCTAGGAATGCTCTACCACGGAGCAAAGTTCCCACCACAATGTCTCAGGTATTTTGTTACTGTAGCAGAACTCTAACTAACATACTTATTATGGTCATATCTGCAATGAACATAAAAAGAGTGTTCTAGAAAAACATCATGAGCATTAACACTGAATATAAAGAGAGAGATGGGGCAGGCTTTCAGAAGAATGGAAGAGGACACAATACACATGGGCATCTACATAAGTTAACATATACATGCATTAAGTTCAACAATAAAGACCTTAAAGCAAGATGGAAGTATTCTAGACAGATACATGGAATCAGATCTGAGACTATCTCAGAAGTATTCCTGAAGTACACTCGGTAAAGGCTACTAGCAGTTTATTTGGAATGAGAAACTGGACACTAGCTTCATAACCACTGAATACCCTTATTTCACTACATGTAAACATAATAACAATACCTAGTTCTCAATGAAAAATCAAATCTTATACCCATCATTTTAATATAGGTCCTTTTAATTATATTAATTTACTCATCAATAAAAGACTATTACAACTACCTTAAAATAAAAAACAAATGTGAGATAAAAAATCATGGTCTGGGCTGGAGAGATGGCTTAGCAGTTAAGAGCACTGGCTGCTCTTGCAAAGAACCCAGGTTCGAATCCCAGCACCAACATGACAGCTAACAATCATCTGTATCTCCAGTTCCAGGGGATCCGACACCCTGTTCTGTCATCCGCAGGCACTGCATGACACAGGTACACTTACATACATGCAGGCAATACACTCATACACATAAAATAAAAATAAATAAATTTTTAAACAATCACAATCCATAATTTAGAACATAAAAACATCATAACAAAGTAATTTCTGGAATTTCTATCCTTAAATATAATCTCAAATAACCAAAGACATTGATAATCCTAAGGAAGTTTTGAGGCACTAAATAGAAAATAAGTTTGATGATAATCTGAGATGGCATGGTGGCACAAACCTTTAATCCCAGTTCTTAGGAGGCAGAGAGGCAAGCAGATCTTGGTGAGATCAAGGCCAGCCTAGTCTACAGGGAGATCCTGTCTCAAAAGCTAAAAAAAAAAAAGACAAATCTGGATTTAAAAAAATCCACATTGTAGTTAATGTATCAAAAACTAGGATAACAAAGAACAATGATAATAGCTAAGAAAAATATAATATCTAATAATAGATAAGCATACTTATCTAAAAAGAGTGCTAGCTTTCTGCTACAGTAGGAAAATACCTGAGACACTGTGGGCTGAGAACTTGGCTCAGTTGTAGAAGTTTTCCTAGCATGCATGAGGTCCTGGGTTCAGTCCCTGGTACATAGCCACCACCACCCAAGAAGGGGAAAAGGTCTGTTTTGGCTCAAAGCTTTGCCGATTTCCATCCATGGCTAATTGGCCTTATTTGGGGGCCTGGTGTGGGGTTGTGCATCATGAGCAGGGAAGGAAAAGCAATTCCATCTTAAATTGGTGAAAAGCAATGTAAAGAGATTAAAGAACAAAGAAAAATAATATTCTACAAAGAGACAAAACAAATGCCTTGTGTGGACTGTGTCTACTCATTAGACTGTGGCTTAACTATCACTACCACTCTATGTTCATTATTGTATAGGTCTCTTTTATGTCTCCAAAAAGTTAACAAGTATCTTCCATTAATCAAAGACTAGAGTTGTAAGAAATGTTACCCCAATAAGCCTCCCTCTACACACATACACACACACACATACACACACACATGGTGATGGCACTAATTACAATTTCTAACTTTTTTTGAAAGCCTACATAAACAAGTACAGCACTACCTTACTTATCCAACGATGTCAGAAAATAAAGGCATTCCCAAACTACTTAAGACTGCCTCTTTTATCAGCAAAAAACATCCTGGTTTTTAGACAACACAGTTTAAGTGAGAGGGAGCATCTTGTCATACCTTTGGATTTAGTTTCATCAGCTGCTTCTAATTATAGACATTTTGTTAAAATAGATATTGGCTTAGGGGCCTCGGGATTGTAGCTCAGGGTAAAGTACCTGCCTAGCGTGCTCAAGGCCCTGGGTTCAATCCCCAGCACTGCCAAAATAAAACAAAAAATCAAACCAAAATAGGTATACAGTGTTCTAAGCGTGCTTTAAGACTATGATTTTCATAGATATGTGTACATATATTAGTAGAATACAAAAACAATTGATCCTTAGCTAGAGTAGAGAATCTCATTATATGTGCAATTTGTGAATTAAACTAATGCAAACTATTTACAGAATTTCCTAAAATAAAATTGTAAGACATTAAAAATCAATTGTCTCTGTACCAGAAATTTACTGTTACTGGCTGTATTAGTCACTTTTCTGTTGCTGTGATAGAAACACTAATCAAAGTAATTTACAGAAGGAAGAGTTTATTTGAGCTTATGGTTCCAGGGGAATTACAGTCAGTTATGGCAGGAAGGCATGGTGGCTGGAGGTGGCTGGAGCAGGAGCATCAGAAGCTAAGCTCTCACATCACACAGGCACAGGAAGTAAGAGTGTAACTGGAGACCTGGCAAGGCTTAAGAACTCTCTAAGCCCATCCCCAGTGACGTGCTTCCAGGATAGCCACACCTTCTAAAACCTCCCAAAACAGCACCATCATCTGGGGACAAAATGTCCCAAACACTTGGAGCCTATGGGGGACATTTTCATTCAAACCACCACACTAGCTATAAAAACCAAGCCTAACGATAAAAAACAGCCTAACTCCTCATACCTCGCTGCTTAGACACATGTTCCTCCTGAGCTGAAGTGGAGGAGAGGGGACCACTGTAATATCTGAATATTCACTGATTCCTCTTAAGATGACTGCTTAGTGTCCCACTGGCTGTTCAGAAAGGCTGTGTCGTGCAGCTCAGCAACTCCTGTATCTTATGGACAGGCAAGTTCCCAGACACTTTAAGAACAAATTCTGAAAGACCTATGAGCAAATGGTGCTAAATACATTTTTAAGCCACAGTTTCATTGCCTTATTCAAAGCAGATTATTTTAAATTAATTTTTTAAATTAGCAACTTCAAGTATAGAAACTTTGAAACTGGAATAAGTGTTTATTTTCTATTAGTAAAAATGAATTCTGACCAAAGAAAAACCATTCTAATGTTAAGCAAGTTTAACTGAAAACTTTCTAACTCTCCAGTCCCTCTAAAATAAAAGTATTTTCAAAAGAAGTTTTTACGGAAGTTTTTTTTTTTGTTTGTTTTTTGTTTTTTTTTTGGTTGGAGGGCTCCCTTCCTTCCTCCCTCCTAGTTGTAACTGAGTTCTTCTGTATAAAAGGCAGAACTGAAATAAATTGGGGCTGCGGTATTCACTGTAAGTCCTCCCAAGCATCTTTTCTGTCTTTCTTTCTTTCTTTCTTTCTTTCTTTCTTTCTTTCTTTCTTTCTTTCAACAAGGTCTCACTCACTATGTAGACCATCTCAGCTGGCCTCTATCTCATAGTGATTTACCTACCTCTGCCCCCATGTGCTAGGATTAAAGCCATGCACCACCACGCCTCGTCAAAAGTTTACTGTTAATTCAGTCATAATTATGAACACTACTGCAACTGTGAAACTGTATTTTTACTCCTAGCTCCTTTCCTCTGCAAAGGTTTCAGTATGTGTGGACTAAGGAAACCAGGCCAAGCAAAATATCCCTATTCCTGTACCCACAGTGGATGGCTGGAGGGGGGCATGTGATCACATAGCACCAACATGCATCTCGCTCTCTGTGCAGAACCACCTGGAAATAACCTGCTCACTAAAGCTACAACTAGTAGGATTTGACTCAGAACTGTTAATGGCAACCCGGCCACCATGCAGAGACAGCCATCCTGAGAATATGGCCAACAAAGAAGAGAGCTAAGAGGAGAGAGTTTTCACAACTGGCATCTGAGCATGTATAAGCAACTATACCTGACTGGTCCTAGACCGAAAGTCAATACGTGCCCTTTTCTGCATCCATTAATTAGGATGGAATTTTGAACTTAAAAGTACAAAATCTCTACTATAGAATGCTTTGACAGAGCAAGAAAGAAGCATAATTATAAGGGAAGATGAAATCAACCAAGGAAGTTGACTTTTATGAACTAGGTATACTAAAACCAGGGAATCCACAATATGGAGAGAAGAGTTTCCAGACACAATGCAGTCTATGGCTGCATGAGCTCTGATAGTGAGACAGAAAAGCCTTTCTACCCCAATTCTCACATCTTTGGTTAGGATTAGATGACTGGCAGATTTTTAAACACACCACAAAGTATGGGACATAAGCTACAAATGCAGAGTTAGAAGAAAATTACTACCCAATTATACTTGGTGCCTATATAACTAATAGAAAATTTTCTCTCCATCATCTTCTACAGAAGAATAATGTGAGAATCAAAAATATTTTGATATTTTGATATTATTTTGATATTTTATATACCATGGGATAATATTTTGATATAGAATATCTACATCTTAAATCCAGGTGGTAGATGCATTTTTCAAAACGCAGAAACTGTACAACTAAGATTTCTATATTAAATCATATAAAATATATAATGAAAACAGTGGAGGCACTAAAGGAATTAGAGGGAGGTAGTGGTAGATAAACATGATCAAAATATACTGTATATATGTATGAAATTTTTTAAAAAATTTAAAAAGAGGATCTAAGTAGTCAAGATTTAAAGAAACTTAGGGTCAGCAAGATGGCTCAGTGGGAAAAGGTACTTGCCACCAGGCCTAATGAAAACTGAATTTAATCCAAGGAACCCACAGGTGGAAGGAGAGAATCAGCTCCTGAAAGTTATCCTCTGACCTTCACACATGCATAGTTGTAGGCATGTGAGCATACATGCATGGATGGACACACACACACACACACACACACACACACACAAATAAATGGGTGAGTGTAAAGAAAGAAATTTATTTTCTTATACAGGCAGGAAAAAAGATATTTTCTTCTAAATGTATTGTTCATTTCTCAAGATCTTTAAGAGAATTAATCATTAAAAGATCTTACTAATTTGTAACACAGTATAATTTTCAAGTGTCTTTATCACTTCTTTTATTGGGGGGGGGTTCAAGTAGATCTACCAGTGAGGCTCAGGATAGTAAGTATAGCCCACTGCTTTGAATTTGAAAATCTTTTATCAATATTTAAGGAACGGTGGCTTCTCAGCTGACAGTTTTCCTACAGAAAGAGATTAGTTTCTGCCATCAGCACATGTGCTATGTAACTAGTGTGGGACAGATAAAACCAAAGGAGAAAATTTCATGAAGGAAATAAGCTGGAAATTAGATCAACCTAATTATAAACCTTGAAATACCATGTGATAATACAGTGTAAAACAAAGGATTGCTTTGACTTTGAAGAATAATGTAGAAAAACACATGGAGCGTAGGTCTACCTGTTCTAAATCTTAAAACTGAAATCAGTCTTACAAGGTGCTTATACATTGCCATGCCAGAGATTGAACCCAGTCTTGTGCATGCTAGGGTTTGTACAAAAAGCTGTAAACAGTTCACCTTAGTAGAAAAGTAAAGAGAACATGAAGAAGCTGCACAGTAAATGGCCACAGCGAGAAAGCTACGTTACGCCTAACTTAAAGACTATGAATGAGCCATGGTGGTACACACCTTTAATCCCAGTATTCAGGAGGCAAAGGTAGGTAGATCTCTGTGAGATGGAAGTTAGCCTGCTCTACATAGAGAGTTCCAAACCAGCTGGGGCTACAGGGAGACCCTATCTCAAAAACAAACAAACAAAAAGACCAGGAATGTCAAACTAAGAAGTCTAGACTGTACCTGGTAGATTATAGCAATGGGTCTCAGAGCACAGACACTGGACCAGAAGGATCAACATCACCAGAGAACTTATTAAAACCGCAAATGGGCTTCATTCTAAACATACTGAATCAGAAACTGAGTGTGGGCTGAGCCATGTATTGTGACAAGTCCTCTGGTAATTCTGGCATACATTAAAGTTTGAGACCACAGGACTATGCGGATCCAATATAAGTTTTTAAACAGGTGAGAAAACAACAAAGTACATTCTCAAATGTTTTTATCAAGCAATAATGGTCAAGATGGGTTTAAGAGGAGGAAAAGAATAGCAACTCTCAGACCAGGTAATAAATCAAATAATGGTAACACTCAACAGCTCAGAGAAAAGGCCAAGAAAGCAGATGAAGATGAGACTGTGGCACTGAAAACAAGGTGTATGAAGGTGATGTTGCCCAATAAAAATACTGACTCATGAGAGAACAAGAAGTGGCTTCTTCAAAGGAGCCAGTAATGGATTCAGCATAAGACTTTCTAGAAAGGAAAATCAGAGTAGACAATATGGCTTGCTAGTGTCTAAGACAAGGGAGTTGGAGATCCCAACAGATCAACTGTGACAGTAAAATTCTGGAGAAAAGTCAAAGCTAAACACACACAAAAGTGATCATTAAGTCAAGGAGCCTGCACCGAGCTTGAAATTAAAAAGGAAGGGAGACCTAAAGACAAAAGTCCTCTGCTACACATATCCTGAGGGGCAAGGAAAGCAAGAACAAGAAACTAGAGATGCACATAAAAGAAAGAAGACAGCACACCAAGTTATTTTCGGTTCTATCCTCCTGCACTCCAGTCAGATCAAGCGATTTTACTAGGAAAACAGCACACTGCACTGGTATTCCACTGCTTCCCTATCCTGATCCCACATCACAGAATGCCCAAATATCATCCAAACCTGTGAAAACTATAGCCGGTTCACATCTACACTCTCTACACAGATGGGCATTATCTTCTCTGAAACACAAATCATGTCCATGATTCATTCAAATTCCTACTATATAATTAATTTACTGGTACGTGCATTTTCACTATGTGACATTATATGTTCTACAAGACCATAAACTCACTGGTAAAGTTTATATTTGCATTTTCTTTCTGCTCCATACTTAGTAAAGAACTACACACACACACACACTCACAACACACACACATACTCATACACACATATACAAATTGGTGGCACAAATAAATCTTATTTTTAATCACACACACACACACACACACACACACACACGCATGCATGCACACACGCACGCGCACACACAAGAAACCTCAAAACATTAGGTGTATTTTATGCTTAACTGAATGATCAAAAATCAAAGCATCCTCCCAAGCACATGTGACCCCTGAGGAACAGATCCTCAAACGACCTTAAGAGTAAAAATAAACCAGTTTATCTGGTCCAACTGCATGGCCTTCAACACCCAAAAGGAAAGTATAACCAAAGATTAAAGGGGCCAATATAATTTCATAAGAGTCCATATGTATAGCTAAAGGCTACATAACAAGCAACAATACCAGACAGGCGATACCTTCTTTTGAGTTGTTGGCCAGGGTGGCCAAAGGAATTCCCAGATAGTAACGCAGCATAGAACTAGGAAATTGAACAGCAGACCCCAATCTTATCCAAAGGAATATTGACAACTGATTGCTGCTAGATGAGGAACAGCTGACCCTCCTAAAACAAAGACCTCTAGATAGGCTGATTAGATTCACCAGAAAGGCAAGTAGTGGGGAATGAATGGAGGTGCCAACAACACAGCAGACAATAGCAGGGATATCAGAGTATAAGGGTTCTAGTGGGGGGAAGGAGACTATGGGAGAGTGCTATCTGGGAAGTGGGTGTAAAAATAAATTAATTTTTTAAAAAATCAAAGTATATTTACTAAATTCTCATGGAGACTAAGAAAAAGAAAATAATGGGAAAATAAGAATAATCAAAAATAAGAAACATAAAAATCACCATACTTCTTTAATTAGTGTTTGAACAAAACCTTAAGGCATACTTACGAAATGCATCAAATCATCATGTTATACAATTGCATATATTTTTATTTGTCAGTAAGATGGGAAATTTTTAGAGAGAGCAAAAGAAAATTTGTGAAATCTAAGAAACTACATAGAATATAAAATCAATAAAAGAATGAATATTATTTTAATATAGAAAACATTATGTGGCTATATTATTTCTAAAGAATGAAAAATCACTTAACTTTAAGAAAGGAAAAGGATTTAAAACTTTCTGGGATCTGAAGACATAACTCACTACGTAAAGTGTTTTCCTTGGAGGCACACAGATCTGAGTTTGATCCCCAAAACCCATGTAAAAAAGCCAGACTGTAGCGCATAATTGTAACCCTGGTGCTGGGAAGGCAGAAGCCAGTGGATCCCTGGAGCCAGATGGCCGGCCAGCCAGCCCAGTCTTCTAGGAGATCTGAGCCAATGAGACACACTGTCTCAAAAAATACAAGGTGGATGCTCCTGAAGAATACACCCAAGGTTGGTGTCTGGCCTCCACACACATGCATGAGCACATACCACACACATACACACATATGCACCCCCCACACACACACACACACAACCTCCTGAAAGTCTTTAGTGTTACCAAAAAAACCACACCATGCAATATAAAAAGGCCCTGAGGAATCAACATTGAACTTGATATAAGCATTACTACTAGTACAAATCTTGGTTCAAGAATTAGACCAATTTAATAGCAACTAGTAAGGGAGCAAGCTACTGTTAACAAAAAGTACAAAAGAAAGCAGAGTTACAAGATGTACGGTGAGTGTGATAATAATTATATGCCCCCCTGAACTGAGAAAGGCTTCATTTACACCAGCTGTTCTGGTGCATTATTAATAGTTCTCTCTTTTCACTCTCAAACGTATCCCAGTTTGGATGAAAAATTATGCAGGCATTGGATCTGTAATAACAATAACAAGACTAATAGTGGTAATGTAATTCACTTGTGAAATGAGGTAAGTCTGTTCTGTACACACTCGAATTCAGACATCTTTTAGAAAATAAGACAATATGAAAGAGAGTGTTCAACTCTCCAAAAATGTATTACATAACTGCAAAGCCATGCTGTGATCCCGAACATCCTCAGAGAAGGGGGAGGAGGGAAGCAGGACTGGCAGTACAGACAGGCTAGAACTGGAGAGGTCCAGATGCACAGTCCTGATTCACACTCCCACTCCTCTGCCCCCTTCCAGTCTGTAACAATGTTGAAAATGAAATTCTTGGTGAGGTAAATTAAAAATTAATGAAACAGGAATGCAAAATTGTTTTTTTAAATGAAAATGAAGAAAACGTGGTTTAAGAAAAGTTGAAAGAATCTGAGAGGCAGCAAAAATATTTACTAGTTAAAGGGTTGTGATAACAACCTAGAAAGAAACAAGCGCACTGAGTTGAATATTTGACTGTTTGTGATGCCATAAAATGATTTTGGAAGTTTTTCATTCTTTGACAGACCTCGTATCTAGTTTTTCCAAGTTTGTTAGCAGGTGACAATTAAGAGTGTATTTACTAGTTTAAGTGCATCATGCCACAAAAACTATACTATGGTGTTTAAGTTCCTACTTCATTTGAAATGTCTACATGTAACTGAAACATGAAACACTAATTGGGCTTCCCAAATGGCCTTTAAAGCAGCCTAATGAGACCACTGTAATAAACCAGAATTGAGGGGCAGAGGTAAGACAGTCTACATAGAAAGAAATGGTAGGGTAACAAAGAATCTTTTGGTTTCTACACTGACTGCTATGAAGGACATGCAGATACATAGCAATAAACACTCAGAGAGAAATCCATTTTTTTTTCTTTTTTATTGCTTGAGAATTTCATACATGCATACAATGTGTTTTAATCAAATTCATCCCCTAGTCCCTCCCCGCTAGTTTCTCCCATATCCCCTTACCATTTTTCCCTTCCAACTTCACGTACTATATTTTAGACCCACAGTTCACTTAGTGCTCTATGGGTGGAGGGTCATGCTCTAGAATGTGGACAGCCTATCGGGGCTGCAGCCCTGAAGAAAACTGACATAGAATCAGTTCTTTCAAATGCCCTTTACTCAAAAGCAGATGGTAAAAGAACTGGAATCCCAGGAGATAAAGGGGGAAGTTCAGTATATTGTCAAGATAACATGTAAGAGGTTGGATACTCAACTAAATAGATGTTGGAGCAGGGTAGACATTTCACAATTTAGGTAAAAACTATGACTAGGTATAACTAACTATAAAATACTGGTAACACCTAAGATCTCAGTGAATAATTTACACAATGGTTCTTAACCATCTAGGTAAATAAACTATCTTACTTCAACAAGAGAAAAGGATTCATCACCAAAAATATACACACATAGCTCTCCTTTAGAGTAATTATATATTTACATTTTCTTACAGAACTGCCAAGAAAAATTTAAGGTGAAATTTGGCAACAAGTAAAATCACAAAGTACAGGGACAGAAAGCACCATCTTTCATTTGTAAGACCATCACAGTAATCAAATATAAACACTGTGCTTAAGAATATAACAAATGTTCTAAAAGTATAAGGCAAAAATAACCAATAAGGCATGAAGAGTAAATCATGAACTGTTTCTTCAGAGATCCAATCATGTAAAATAAGATTTGTAAACACACTATATATTATCATCAAAGTTAAGATAAAGAGCTTCTGCTATCAATGCCCTGAAGTGACTCTCAAACTTGATCAGATACCATGATCAAAGAACTTGTCAAAAATTGTTTGGTTCTGCTCCCAGACTTCTCAGGGCTGGAGTACTGCTCAAGAATTTGCATTTCTAACAAATTCTGTCAAGCTAATGGAGCATACCGATTTATTTCTGAGAGCAGTTTCTCCACACTGTGCCAAGTCCCTTTCCATCTACTTCTCTTCTCTCCTGAGGCCCAAGGATTTGGCTGCAATGATCTTTTACCTTCCTTCCTCTGTAAATATAAAGTACCAGTGTGGCCAAATCATCCACCTATCACTTCAAAGCACATGGACCCCATATCATTTTGGAAAGTTTGAAACACAAGGGACTAGGGAAGGAGTAGGGAAGAGGTAACAATAATAACAAGATTAATATTTGCTGCTTACCACATTTTTGTGAGTTGAGTATCATAATACCTTGTCATACCATATTTTTCCACCTTTTTTTTCAGGTGGAAATTACTTCCACCTATTTTTCTTCAGTATGCTGCTTAAAGCTGTTACAAACATTATTTTAGGGTCTCTTAAGATCAATAATTAGACAATTACCCTCCAAACATAAATTAAATTTTCAACTTTAGAGAATTTATACCTAATACAATCAGGGGCAAATTTATAAGAAAATGTAATATTCAAAAAAGCAAATACAGCTCAATCATGTACTCCCCTATCAAAATTCCTACATTTTCTGCCTCATATATTTCCAGCTTGTTTTTCTAAATTGGTGTGGATAATCAAGCTCTGCAATTTGTACAGGTATCACAAACATCAAAACTATTCAGAAACAAAAGACAAAGCTGTCCCCTGCCAGCCTTGGACCCAAGCAGGCTCCAATTTCTCCTCCTCAGATCTCTGAACTAACTTCCTAATCCATATTTGCTAAACACCCCAGCATAGATTGCTAAATCCCTCCTCAGGTGGTTCCCCCACCCCCATCTTCCTTGGCTCCTGATTAGCCAGATAAACCTGCCCACCTAGGACTGTGATGGATGCTCCTGCAGAATTCTACAACTGGTCAGACATAGAGAATATACATCTGAAAGATGCCCAGTTCTAGGTAACACATCTACAGTTGAACTTCTACACCTAAGGCTAAACACATCGGAAGGAGGAGTAGAGAGAAAACTAATGCATTATTCAACTCTTACCAGTGAAACTTCCTTACAGTGGAGTATGATGTACACAGAAGGCCACAACTAGTCAAGTTTTAAAGAATAAGAGACTGCAAAGTATGTGTCCCTGGATAGGACTCCTATATTAAACCTCACCCATTCACGGGCAGGGACCATGGCAGAAGTGGGGGTGGAAAGACAGGGACAGGGTTGGTTCATGAACACAGGGAAGCATAAGTTTTCAGGCCACTGGAAGTTTGCACGTGTGAACTTGCGGCAATGGTGGCATCGAGCACAGGATCCATGCCAACTCAATCAAACAAGGGCCCAGAGTGGAGCGAGGCAAACAGGTGGTAGGCCGGCCCTAAACTGAGAACTATTGGAAATTACTACTGAGTGGGCCTTATTTACAATCTCTAGATAGGCTGACTAGACCCCAGTGAATGAATTTGCACTGAAGGATACCTGGGTACAAATGCTTGACTAGATAGGACTTAACATGTATGGTAGAATATGTGAGGTTCAGGGAGGGGTTGGGGGGACATGGATGGGGGAGGGAGTCTAAATTTGATTAAGAACTGTTTATGAAATGTACAAAAGTTCAGTAAAAATTTTAAAAAAAGAAATGAAAGACAGAGTGGTCATCATAAAAATACTAGAAACCCATGTGCTATATGGTTAAGAAATATATATATGCAGCTGTAAAATTCAAAGAATAAATATTACATTAGCAGTGCATCTGAAACTCGCTTCCCTGAAACATTCTCACAGCTATCTATTCTTATAAAAATGCAATGCAGTCTATGTACTTATACCATGACCTTGTTTTACAATTCATTCATGCAGAGGCCTCCAAATTGGGCTGTCCAGACCTCATAGGGGAGTATAAGCTAATCCAGTTGACAGGGAAGAAATATTAAAAATTACCTTTAAACTTAATTGTACCTAATTTTTAATATAAACCTTGGTGAGCATTTTAAAACAACACTGTTAAGTAGTTTATTACATGTACATATATAATGTCTAATATATATATACATATTACTTAAATACAGATATTTAAAATTTTTTTTTAATTTTTTTTTTTTTCTCACTGCAGCTGGTTTTTTGTTAGTTTGTTTGTTTGAAGCAGGGTCTCCCTGTAGCCCCAGCTGTCCTGGAACTCACTATGTAGACCAGGCTGGCCTTGAACTCACAGAGATCCGCCTGCCTCTGCCTCCCAAGTGCTGGGACTACAGGCATGCGCCACCACGCCCGGCGATATTTAAAATTTTTATCAGAGAGTACATACTAAAATTTTTTTACTATAATGATAGGGTCACATGACAAAAATTGGAGAAATATAGGTTAGTAGAGCTACTTTTGGTCTCTAGAAAGTTCTTTCATTTTTCACTGCTACCAGAGCACTAAGTACTGAATTAGCTCTGTATTTGCATCAAATCTTCTAATGATCCTTCAATTTTTTTCAACTTGCACTAACATGTTCAATACAAAACTTATTTCAGTATCTAAGAATCTGTAATCATCAACATCATTATCATGGAGTAACACTTCTGTTGACACTCTATACTCTCTCAGTACTTATATTCAAATAAGATGAAATTTTTTTTTTTGGTCTTTTTGAGACAGGGTCTCCCTGTAGCCCCAGTTGTCCTGTGTGGTGGTGCATGCCTTTAATCCCAGCACTTGGGAGGCAGAGGCAGGCAGATCTCTGTGAGTTCAAGATGAACTTTTTTGAGAATATACATGAAAAAAATCCAAAAATTCTAGAGGCCAAGCTTTTTGGCTCTTGTACTACCCACCTAAGGTACAAAGATCTATGAACTGAATCACTGTACCACCAACTTTTCTGTAGCTTTCTACTGGCTCCTCGTTTTCTTGATATCCATGGACCACGACAGCCCTAACAGCTACTTTTGCATGTCATTCCTCACACGTGAATTCTTTCAGGACAAGTCAGCATGTGCATTGACATGAATGACCAATCACAGGCACACAAGAGGTCTTTACTTTCTACAAATCCAGTATCTTGTGCCCTCTTTGACAGGCAACAGGAGCTCAATAAAACATACCTGAACTAAATTTTTTTGGGGGGGAGAGCTTGTTTTTCTGTGACAGGTACAGAGTGGTGGTGGTGCTGCCGCTGCTGTTGTTGCTGCTGCCTGACTCCAAGGAAAGCACTCAGCCCACCATGGTTGCTTAAAAGCCCAAGCCACTGAGCCCATCTGTCTTCTCAATTTGATTCATTTATTAAAAAATTACTCTAAGAATGTGACAGTCTTGGGGTTTTCTCTAAGATCTATGACCTCTCCAGCCATGTGTATTTGGTTATGTTTACAGTACCACACTTGAGTTTCCTCCCATTTAGTGGGTTTTCAGTCCAACTAGGTAGCTGTTGACTGTCTCCAAGATAAAAGTGCCACTACTACACCAATGTCATATTCTGTGCTGGCCACTGATGTGGTTATTTGTTCTTGAAGGTGGTGTTGGACCACCAATTGATGTTTTCCCTTGACACCTTCATAGTGCTCTCCAAAGCTATGAGAGCTACCCTTCAGGGGAAGTGGTTTCAGGTAAGTTGCAGCTCTACTGCTCCAAATCCTATGTCCAAAGTATGTTCTATCTTCAGCAGGAGGGTCTTACCTTCAAGTTCTGGCCATCAAAGGCTGTGGCAATAGTCTATGTAATTTGGGGAATCTCTTGAACCACCCTGACCAACAACTCGTGGAAGGTTTCTCCTGTTTGGCACTGTTTCTTGTTATATAGCCTTTAGCTATACACATGGACTTATGTAGAGATACTGTATGTGTACTTTGTCATTAGGTTGTTGGACTAATATGATTCCCTCTGGTTCTTTTAAAAAACTATCTAGGCATTATTTATCTCTCCTCTCTCTCTCTCTCCCCCGTCTAACCTTTCTTGCTATATGCAAAATATGTATCCATATATTTACAAACATCCCAGATACCAATCATCAAAGAAGCTTATTTTGCACCAGTCGGAGACTATTACCAAGTACTACAACTGGTCACACACAGACATTGTCTATGAATTTTCCAGGCCTAAGCAATACATCTCCAATGCAACCTCTACACCTAATGTGCACGGAACCTAGAACAGAGGTAATGAAGATGACACTAATGAATCTCTCAAGTTTCATTAATGAAGATCCCTCATGCAATAGAGGACCAGGAACACAAGAGATCACAAATGGCCAAAATGTTGAGATTAAGAATCTGCAGATTGCTGGTCCTTGGACAGGACTCCTATATTAAACTTTGCCCACCTAGGGCTCAGGGACCATCTGGAAGAAGGGACGGAAAAATTTTAAGAGCCAGGGAGGAGGTTCATGACCATATGGAAAGAGTCCTACAAGTTCCTAGAACCCTGCTCATATGATTCTATGGCAATGGTGTCAGCATACACAATTCCAATGTAAACTCAGGCAGACAAAAACCCAGTATAGAACTGCGGAAATGGACAGCAGACCCCAATCTTAGCTGGAGAAACACTGGCAACTGATTACTGCTAGGTGAGGAAGAACTGATCTTCCTAAAACAAGAGACTCTAGATAGGCTGACTAGACCTCAGTAGATGGACTTGCACTGGGAAATGTCTGGGGACACTGACTTGACACACTGGATGACAGAGTATATGGGGCTATGGGAGGGTGCCAGTGGGGACAGGAGTATAAAGATGATTAAGATTTTTTTGAGATATTTTGTATAAAATGCACAAAAATTCAATAAAAACAAATTTAAAAATTACTAAATGAGTATTAGATACTTTGTTAAATATTTACAGCCAAGATTTACTACCAGGAAAAAGTCAATAAATACAAAACAAAGGCAATAAATTGAGCTAACAACGATGATCAGTTATCACTTGCTAAATAATTACTTTGCCCTTGCTCTACCACAGATACTAAATTAAGTTAGTATTACTACTAACAAATTTTATTAAATTCACTTTAAGAAATCTATGTTGGGCCTGGAGAGATAGCTCAGCAGTTAAGAACACTGGCTGCTCTTGTAGAGGACTTGGGTTCAATTCCCAGCACCCACATGGCAGCTACCAACACTCCGAAACTCCAGTTCCAGGGGATCTGATGCTCTCTCTGACTGCCTGGGTACTGCACCTACCTACATGCAGGCAGTACACTCATACACACAAAATAAAAATAATAAAATATTTTTTAGGGGCTGGAGAGATGTCTCAGCAGTTAAGAGCACTGACTGCTCTTGCAGAGGACTCGGGTTCAATTCCCAGCACCCACATGGCAGCTACGAACTGTCCTTAACTCCAGTTCCAGGGGAAACCAAAGCCCTCTTCTGATCTCTGAGGTACTGCACGACACGGTGCACTCACATACATGCAGGCAATATACACATAAAATAAATAAATAAAACATTTAAAAAATAATAATAATTTTTTAAATCTGTCATAGTATGTAGTAAGATCAATTATAGATTTTCAAGAAAAGAAAATATTCAACTAGGCAAACACTTACTGGCCACATAGAGGTTTAAGACACTAGACTTATATCCTGAATTAGTAAAGTTCCTCGTCAAACAGACTTTAGAATTAGTAATTTTTTTAGAAATTAATGATAATACTTTGTCAGAGAGATGCAACATAGACTAGAAGCCAAAAACATGAGTGATGAAGTCAGGTTGATTTCAAACTCTTGTTCTATCACTTATAAGCTGGTACCATGGCAATGCAGCCAACCTCTCTGTTATCTGCAAGTAAGGTAAGAGTAGTATATTCTTTCCTCTTAGTGTCTCTATGACGAGTCCATGTGACAGTACATGTAAAGTATTTATGCTATAAAACAAAGAATAAATGCTCAATGAAGATATATATTCATATATAAATTCAAAAGGAGTCTAAGTCTTGTAGTAACAAAATTAAATGAATCCAGTGAAGTTATCAATAATTATTATTTAAAGGGCAGCAAGAATTCTCTTTACCTACTTTCTTCACCCTACCTTTGCCCTGTTTTTTTTTAATGTACATGCCAAGTGATTCTTCAATTAAAAATTATAGTAGTGCACTTGTACATGTAATTTAAAGTCATCATTCACTTCAAAATACTACTCAACAGATAACTTTTAATCATACACATGCTTTAAAACTCTACATATATTCTACTAAAAAGATGATCCTGAAAAGTTTTATTACCTGCCATTTTGAAAATGAAACCTTTGGAAGTTATATAATTGTACTATTTTCATGTTTTATACTCCAGTGGGACAAGTTTTACATAGAACATCTCTAGTTAGCAGACTATAGAAACTAACTGTGATAAGCATCTGAGCCAGCTCCCAAAAATCCCTTAATCCTCCCATTCACTTTCCTGACCACCTTCCCTTGAGTGTCAACAGGATCTGGTATCTAACGTCTAGCAAGTAAATAAAACAAAAATAATGGAACATCACTTCCAGGATTAATCACAAAAGGACTGTGACTTTTATGTTGCTGAACCTTCTCTTGCTGACCCTCCTCTTTCAGAGCTCTCTTTACTTGCTGGGGGTTGGGGGCGGGGACAACAGTGTTATTTTATTTTATAAGGTGTCTTATAAAGAGACCCAAATTGCAGAGAATTGATATCTCTGCCCAAGATCAAGTGAGGACAGAGAGGTCATGTGAGCAAACTTTTAAGAGGATCTCCTTCCCCACTCCCTACCTTTGGCCATCCCTGTCATCACACCTTTAGATGATGCAATGCTAGCAGACATCTCAACTGCAGTCTTCTGACCTACAGTCAGAAGATCCACTGTTAGGGATCTTCTTAAACATCTCCCACATGTTCATGGGCTGATAGCACTAGTCTGAGAGCCTATGGAATTTTTTTTTTTGGAGGTGGGGAACTAACTGGCAGAAATAAGTCACTAAGGGCCAGCTTTTAAAGGCACCAGATTCCAATTCCACTCTGCTTTCTCACCATGATTTAGCCTCCACCACAAGGCCCACCATGAGGTACCCCATCATGCCTTTCCCACCATGAAAGACTGAAACTTTTGAAATCACGAACCAAAATAAACCTTTCTTCCCACAAGTTGATTCTATCAGGAAGATTGGTCATAGCATCTAAAGTAACTATGCATCCACCTTGCCAGCACTACAATTTCTGACCCACAGAACCAAAAGATGATAAATCTATGTTGTTTTAATCACTAAGTCTTGAGGTTGTTAACAGTGTAATGGATAATTAATGTATAATTTAAAAGTTTTGAATTATAAAACTTTAGTGCAAATTTTATCAACATTTAATATTTTGGATACTTCACATAATTCAAAACTCACTGATTACTTTTGAAAATGTGTTTTCTTCTATTTTTTTAAATCCTACTCTCATAAATGACTTTCCTGTCTCCAAAAAAGAAAAACACCCTTAGGAATTATCTATTCCAAATGATCTTTTCACAGAATGAAAAGGAACAATTAATGAATAAGGAAGAAAAAATAGATAAAAGTTTTTAAAACAAAAAATGAAAACGTTAAAAACAGAAAAAAAAGTTCATGCACACTGAAATAATAAATGCTTTAGTTACAAGGCAGACAACCCCATTGTGAATTCTTAAGGCCTTCATACTACTGTGTTCAGGGAAACAAAACCATTCATCTCTCTTAAGTCATTTGTAGATTAAATACCTACTAACTATCATTAATATTTATGGAACATACTTAACTTTAAGGAATAACTCAATCTAAATAGGTCATAGACTCAATATATATTGACATCTAACTTTTGATTCAATATACATTGGTATTCAATCTTTTATTATCCTGGTCCAGAAAATAGTGGTCTTTAGAGAAAAGGCTTTATATATTGCTCCTAACCTGAAACACCCCACATCTTCCAAACTCAGTTTCATCATGACTTCGGAAATTTACCAGATACGTATTCTCTTACCTATCTGGGTAACATAGTCAGTATATGCATTAAGAGTTACTGCCTGAAATGAGAAGTCCTTTGACACCACATAAAGTTACATAAGAGCCTACCACTCTCATCTACCTCTTCTGATCCCCCTTCTGGCATTTAGTTATTTAGTTGTTTATTTGTTTGTTTGTTTGAAGTCAGGGTCTCCCTGTAGCCCCAGCTGGCATAGAACTCACTATGTAGACCAGGCTGACCTTGAACTCACAGAGATCTGCCTGCCTCTGCCTCCAGAGTGCTGGGATTAAGGGCATGCACCACCACATCCTAGTTTTTTAATGTGCCTTCCTGAAAGGCACAGATTTTATTTATTTTGTTCCTGATCTATTTCAGTCATCTATTTGGATACCTGGCAAACAGCAGGCCCTCCTTAATTCAAAATCAAATGAGTAAGTGCAGGCTACACAACCAAATGCTTCCTCATATGACCAAAATACAAATCAAGAAAGCACTACAGAGAAAAATAATGAGTTTTCAGCCATTGTTTTAAAATGTTAAATACTTTTCTAAATTTTAAAAAAAAAAGTGGCATGTTAAAACCAAGTCACAAGAATTAAGCTTTTTTTTAAAACTAAAGTTTTCCATTAAATTCAAGAAATCTAATTATGGCTAGCATCTGCCCATTACAGAATTATTATTATTATTATTATTATTATTATTATTTATATATCTAAGGAGATGCTTTGCTTTTGCTTCTTGAGGCAGGGTATCACTACACAGCCCTAGCTGACACAGAATTCACAGAGATCTGCCTGCCTCTACCCTCAGAGTGCATTAAAGAAAGGCATGTCCATGCCTGGCTCTACAGAAACACTTTTTTTGTTGTTGTTGTTGTTGTTGTTTTCAGAATAAGCATTTCATTCCAGCTTTAACATATTCAATAACAGTTTCCAAAGCAAAGATACATTTCTTTCAAAAGTGGCTATAAAATTTTTAGGCTCACTGTTGAATTAATACAGTTATACAATATTGAACTCAGTGTAAACCCTCTAAGACACAAAATGGGAGCAACTAAGTGTCCTTCAGTTGATGAGTAGATAATGAAAATCTGGTTCATTTATACAATGGAGTTTTACTCAGCAGTAAAGAAAGATGAAATCATGAAATCTGCAGGTAAATGGACAGAACTAGAAACTGTTGTACTAAGTGAAGTAATACAGACTCAGAAAAAAAATCAGTGTATGTTCTCCCTGCTATGTGGATCCTAGAACCAAATCCTGATAAGTGAGTATGTATCCAGACATAACTACAGGAATCAGGATAATGGAAAGGAACCAGGGAGGTAAAGGAAAAGAAAGAACCTGAAAGAGAAGAACAGTAGGAAACAGCGTTAATAAGGGAGATATAGATAAAAATTAGGTTAGTTTAAGGGAGGGGGTAGGGAAGGGTATACAAGGAACCTAGGGGATAAAGGGAAAGAAGGAGCTCAAGAGAGGTAGGACCATAGGAGAAGGGTATTATTAAGGGTTAAAAAGAGGGAAAATGGGGGCACCATAATTGGGGAAACCATGATGGAGGGGTTAGACAATGTGAGAGATAAATAATGCCTAGCTAGTTTTAAAAACCAGAGGGAACCATATTAGTCCAACAACCTACTGGAAAATTATATATACCAGATCATATGTAAGTGACTAATATACAATGATTTTAACAAATTATTTAGCCTAGAATATTCCCCCACCAAGAGTTAATATGTTCTTATTTCAACACAGGATTAGAGCAATGGAGCGGGAACTAACCTGGAAGACACTTCCCCTGAAGGCTAGCTATCATAGCTTTGGAAAGCACTATGCAAGGTGCTACGGAGAACATTAATTGATGGTCCAACACCAGCTTCAAGACCAAATAACCACATCAATGATCTGCACAGCATAGGGCACTGGTGCAGTAGTGGCACTTTTGTCTTGGGGGCAATCAACAGTTACCTAATTATACTAAAAGTCACTAAATGGGAGGAAACTTACATGTGGTACTGTAAATATAGCCAAATACACATGGCTGGAGAGGTCACAGATCTTAGAGAAAACCCAAAAATAGTCACATCCCTAGATGTGCTGGATAGCTTTAGTGTCAACTTGACATACCTGGGTTGAGGGAGCCTCAATCGGGAAATTGACTCTATTGGACTGGCCTGTGGCCATGTCTGAAGGGCATCTTCTTGATGAGTGATGTGGAAGGGCCCAGCCCACTGTGGGTGGTGCCACCCCTGGGCAGGTGGGCCTGTGTTGCATAAGAAAGCAGGCTGAGCAGGGGCCAAGAGAGCAAGCCTGTAAGCAGCATTCCTCCATGGCCTGTGCTCCAGCTCCTGCCTCCAGGTTCCTGCCCTGAGTTCCCACCTTGGGCTCCCTGATGAACTGCGTGCGACCTGGGAGATGTAAGACAAATAAACCCTTTCCTCCCCAAGTTGGTACTGGTCAGAGTGTTTTGTCACAGCAATGAAGAACAGACTAGGACACTAGACTAATGTAAATTTCTTATGATGTGCAAAATAACGTATCCTTATATTTACAGACAAGTATCCCAGCCACCACTCATCAAAGAAGCTTCTTTTGCACCAGACGGAGACTATTACAGAGTGCCACAACTGGTTACACACAGACATTGTCTGTGAATTGCCCAAGTCTAAGTGGCACATCTACCAATGCAACCTCCACACCTAAGGCTCACAAAACATAGAAAATAAAACAAGGAGTAAAGAAGACAATGATGAATATCTCAATTCTCATTAATGAAGCTTCCTCATGCAACAGAGGGCCAGGAAAACAAAAGGTCACAAATGGGCCAAGTGTAGAGACAAAGAGCCTCAGAATGCTGGTTCTTGGACAGGACTCCTATATTAAACTCCACATACCCAGGGTTCATGGACCATTGCAGAAGAGGGGGCAGAAAGACTGTAAGAGCCAGGGAGGAGATGCATGACCATATGGAAATAGAGTCCTGCAAGCTCCTGGGATCCTGCTCATACGAACCTACAGCAATGGTGTCACCATGCACAGGACTCAAGCAAACTCAAGCAGACAAAAACCCAGCGTAGATCTGGGTTTCTTAGATGAAGAAATATTGACAACTGATTACTGCTGGGTGAAGAAGTCTCTTCCTAAAACAGGAGACGCTAGATAGGCTGACTAGACCTCAGCAGGTAACTTGAACTGAGGGATGCCTGGGGACACTAACTTGACACAATAGACCTTAAGACACAATATATGAATTGGGGGGGGGTGCTATGGGAAGGTGCCAGTGGGGAAGGGAGTATAAAGATATTTAAGATTGATTGAGATGTTCTGGATGAAATACACCAAAATTTAATTTAAAAAACTCAAACAACAATAAAGAAATGAATTACTAAAAAAAAAAAACAATTAAAATGTTCAGTGATATAGTATTAAAATTATTAAGCATCTAAATTGGCAATGAATAATTCATCACTATTCAGGTTATTCTTATATATATGCAATAATAATTTATGGAGGAAGGAGGGAGAATTATCTACTCAATCAAAATGGACTACAATACCTAGAAAACAGCTCTGTTTTATTAATGGTAAAACTCTTGATAATCTATCAGTTTTATTCACTATGACTCAGAGAATATATTTACCTAAACAATGCATGATCATCATCTATATATCGTCTATACATCTACTTAAAAGTTAAAGCCATAAGTCAGATGTGGTGGTATACATCTTTAATCCCAGCACTCAGGAGGAAAGGGACAGGCAGTCTCTGTGAGATCTAGGCCAGTCTGGTCTACATAGTTCCAGGCCAGCTGGGACTACAGGAAGACCCTGTTTCAAAACAAACAAACAAACAAACAAAGAAACAAACCCAAAACATTAAAGCCATGGTTTTGGTGTCACTGAGACTAACTTCTAACCAAATGCTTTAACTAGCAGAGAAAAAGTTACCACAGGAAGCACAAATCACTTGATACAATAAATATGACCAAAAAGATTGCTTCTGATTTAATAGGCAATCAGAAATCACTAGAAATTTCTTCTGTTCGAAAAACACTCAAAGTGTTTATCAGACTAGAAAGGGAAAACCCAGAGTCAATAATCTAGGT
>NW_008341810.1:5499983-5513807 GCF_000622305.1 Nannospalax galili | reverse complement strand
GGAGAGGAAGGAAATTTTAAAAACATAAGCTCTTATAGCCTCGGTTAGCAAATCATAAGCATGCAGGCAAAATGCAGTCTGTTGTCTACAAGTTCACCAGAACACCTAATGGCCCATTAGTTGGTATAGAACTGGCTACTTCACATACAGTGGCAGAACTGAGTAACTATATCAGAAATCCAAGTACTTAACTGTCTAAAATACTAAAACACTGTCTCTATTAGTGTCCTTGGGTTGTCATAATAAAATGTCACCAACTAGACAGTTTAAACAACAGATGTGAGAGGCTAAGGTCAAGATAGCAGCAGAGTCATGATGGCTGAAAGGCTCTAGGGAAGAATCTGGTCCATGCCTCTGATGCCATCAGCAAGCCTTAGCATTCCTTGACTGCGAACTACCTAGCCGCAGTCTCTGCCTCCACTGCCATGTGGCTTTCATCTCTCCTATGTCAGTGTCTCCTTGTGTTGTTCTTTCTCACATGGGAATAGTCACACTGGATTAACTAATAGCTTCAGCACTGGTTATATTTTGAGGTACTGGTGGTTAGGACTTCTGTGTATATTTTGGAGGACAAAGTTCAATCTGCAAGTGGCCCTTCACAGAAAAAAATTCTGCCAACTCCTAATTTAGAAAAATAAAAATTGAGGAAGGTAGGTTCAGAAGCGTAATCAAAAAGTATGAGATTAAAGTAAGAGAGTGAATTTCTTTTTATTTAAAACATTCTAAATTTGAATCAGTAAGAATTCTCTAGTAATGTAAGACAGAAAGCAACACATGCAGATCAGGAACACGGATTGGCTTAGGATGAAAGAATCAGGAGTTACCTGAAATAGATAAACATTCTCAAAACAAGTATTTTATGGAGCAGATCAAGAACTTTTATGTTTGTGGGTGGGCTGTGAAGATGACTCAGTATATAAAGCAGTTGCCACATAGGCATGATGATATGAGTTCAGATCCCCATAACCCATATGAAAACTGAACATAGAAGCATGTATGTGTCTGTAATCCCAACATTCCAATAGTGAGATGAGATGCAGAATGCCTGGAAGCTGCAGGCTAACTAGCCTTGCACAGACAGCAGTGAACTACAGACCCTCTCTCAAGCAAGGTAGAAGTTGAGGACTGACACTGGAGGCTGTCCTCTGACCTCATACACTCTTTAGAGATAGTCACTGTTCGATAACAATGCTGTCAGATGTTGTCACTGCTACATTACATTACAATATCTAGTAAACAATGTAACTTATTTTGACAAAGTTCTGGAAGCAGCTCAGTGGTTACAGATGTAACAGAAAGGTTGAAGAGGCCTGAAAATTGACAGGAGATTCGATTAAAATAGGACTACAATCAAGTAAAGAAAACTTCTATAAAAGAACTAAAAGGGGAGTGAGGAGCTGGAGAGATGGCTCAGCAGTTACAAGCACTGGCTGCTCTTCCAGAGGACCTGGGTTCAGTTCCCAGTACCCACTTGGCAGCTAACAACTGTCAGTGACTCCATTTCCAGGGGATCCAACACCCTCTTCTGACCTTCATGGACACTGCATGACACAGGTGCACTTAGATATATGCAGGCAATACACTCATACATATAAAATTAAAATATTTTAAAAGAACTAAAAGGGAATCCAAAGCAGAGGGAGGATGGGAATGCATAAAGAGGGAAGAGAGTAGGTATGGCAAATTACTAAGCTTGTGTCCTATCATGAACCCCATCTAGTTATCTATGCCACATAAAATCTTTTTCCACATGGACTATGCTAAGCCAAATTACTTGCCTCAGCCAATCTGATCTTAGCAAGCATTGGCAAGCAGAGTCACAGTAAGCACCGCACACGGCAGCTTGTCTTCTTGGAATGCTACCACTTGGAAACCACCTGTCAGGCTGTAATAAAGCCTCAGCTAGATTCCTGTAGGACTAGAGGTGCAGAAAGAGAAACCATGAATCATAAGAAGCCATCTTATATACTACAGCCTCAGCAGCTCACAATGTAAGCCAACTGCCATAGGTGACCGCTGCTCATACCTACAAGTACAGAAAAAATTACCCAGCTGAGTCCAGTTAACCCACAGAATTGAGACTGTTTGTCATTAACACTACATTGCAGGGTGGTTTATAAAGCAGCACTAAATAAATGATACAATCAGAAGAGGATACGAGAAATCTGAGAATAAAAGGAGATATTTATTCAACTGGGAAGAATGAGGGGTAGTGAGGGTGTCTATAGACCTGGCTACTCAGGCAGCTATGGTGGGGTGATTGGTTAGATCCCAGAAGTCTGAGGTCGTCCTGAGCAGTATCTCATACCCTCATCTCAAAATCAAAAAAATCCATCACCACCCCCTACACATACCACCACCACCAACAACAACAAAAAAAAATCTGTGAACCCAGGTCTACAATGGAAAGGGAAGAAATGAGGGTCGGGGAGAAAAGAGGAAAGGAAAGCAACGAAAGCCAGAAAAATCCATGTAAATATAGTGGGCAAGATTAAAGCTTAAAAAAATATCAGAGAAAAGCGTAAGACACTAAAGATGAGCAAGTTGAGTCAAATAAAGAATAAAGGGAAACTGAAGACTAGAAAGAGCCATCTGTCGAAAGAGAGAACCAGGACAGAGGTGCTCCACCTACTTCATCACTTTCATCCACTTCAATCCCACCATCTTTGTCATCATCCATTTGTTTATGTATTGTTTGAAGAGCTTCCAGACTAAACCTGTCTTCTTCGGTGAAGCATGGAGGACTCAATGATAGACAGGGATCTGAAATAGAACAAAGGACAATTACCAACTTGCCATACCAGAACACAGACTATAGTTAGAGATGGAATTTAAAGGGAAAAGAAGTAACAATATTCAACTTCAGACTAAAACTAAGAAACTTTAAAGTCTTCTACCAGAATACATTCTAACATCAAAAATATATGAAAACACTCAAGTAAAAGTAAATAATACAATTCAATTAACAGTGGGCAAGGATAAACAGGAGTTACACAGTACTGATTTCAAATGACCTAACATTTCCTCATCTTTCAAAATCTCCTTGTATCCATTATTCCTCAAATAAAGAGGAAATTTTCTCTATTTTTTTTCCTCATTAAAAAAAAAAAAAGAAAGAAAAGAAACCTAGGGCTGGAGAGATGATTCAGCAGTAAAAAGCACTGGCTGATCTTGTGGAGAACCTTTGGTTCCCAGTACCCATATAGAAGCTAGCAACTATCTATGACTCTAATTTCAGGGGCTCTTCTGCCCTCTTCTGGCCTCTGTGGGGATTGCACGCACAGGTACATTTACATACATGCAGGCAAAACATGCATACACATAAAATAAAAATGAATAAATCAAAAAATGTTAAGCTAACACAAAATACAAGGTGCTACAATCTAGTTAAATTAAAATTAAAGGTCTAGGGAACATTATAAAGAAATGAGAAAAGGAATTGTAGAATACTCAGATGATCCTTTCTTTCATTTTTCTATTTATGACAATCTAAGAGTCTACCGATATGGCTTTTCAATAAATAACTTTTTAAAATTAACAAGACTCTTAAAGAGACCCTTTTTTCCCTTTAAATCTTATTTCTTGTGTTTTACTTAATACATACATATCAGCTAAGCCCCTTCCTAAAGAAGGTCTACAGAAAATCATACCTAAGTTGTCAAAACACTAAAAGGCTAAAAGCTATAGCTTGGCATACACAGGGTACCGGGTTCAATCCCTAAGATTGAGAAAAAGTGAAGAAAAAAAAACAGCAAAACAACACTACTTAGAGGGCATATGTCACATAGGGTTCTTCACAGGCTTAGGGTCGGGGTAAATGAAAGGTAGCATCTCGGCTAACTAATAAAAAGTCTATATATCAAAATGGGAAAATGCTGCAAAACTTTGCTGACATCCCATGTGGCTGACTGATAGGTTGGCAAATTCCAGGGTCATACTACTACAATTCTACTAAATCAATAGAACACTATTTTAAAATACAGTATTAGCAGAATCAGGTATATTACTAGAAGCAATATGACTCTAAAATTTAATGAGCCAGAGAGCTCATCCCAGGATGCTTATCTCAACAATTGTTAAAAATCTAGAACAGCATTCTGGCCATGTTATGAACTGTCATCAGTTAGCTGTGGACAAATCACTTGTTTAGAGATTTTACACATCCCTAAAACAAAGCAGAAGCCAGATGCTTACTAAGGTCTACTGTAGTAATAAAAGGCTAAGAATATCTAATTTAGTGCTTATAACAATAATTACAAGAAGGCAGTAAAGTGCTTGAGACTCACAAATAATTTTATTTTCTAAAAGGTAATGTAAACCAAATTATGCACATGTTCCAGTTACAGTCTGAAAAGTCATTTTCATAGTTCTAATTGAAACTCTAATTTTAATTCCTTTAGTGGTGAAAGAAAATGGAAAAGGAAACTACAGAAATGGAAAATGCAATTATAGGTCATCTAAAACATGTTTATATATTCATACAAATATTTAAAGCACTGATTAAGATTTACTAAAAGTCTAATTCATGAGACAACCAGAATTCTGACATGGTTTTAAGTTTAAGCTCATGGGATTACCTGGATAGATACAAAGTAAAAAGTAACTTTCAGGTTCCAAAACAAAAATGGTATAAAGAGCTATACACAATACATAATTACCTCAAATGGATCATAATTACCTCAAATAGATCAACTTTTTACATATATCTTACTTTGCTGATAAACATATAGGGAGGAGTCCATATTCACTCTGATTAAACACATTTTGTACCTAAATTGCCTAAGAGGAGTTAGCAATGAGAGTTGTGCAAGGAAAAAAGGATGATGAGGAAGTAAAAGACAAAGACATATTAGCAATGGTATAAACAGTGAGGAAAAAGAAAGTAAAGAGCAGATATAAAATGGTAAGAAACTTCAAACTTTTCATTTATATCCTTATTTCCAAATCATTCTACCTAAATCCTCACTTTACACTGTACTTTACTGTCACTGGTTGCCTCTTGTGTCATCCTGCCCACACAACTAAGCACACAAACAGGGCAGAGACCATGTTCTTCCATTTCTCACAAGGACTTTGCTGGGTATATTTTAGATCTGACTGTTACTTCATACATTAAATCACAAACTTTTATGCTATGTAAGGAAGAGATAAACCTTAAAATTAAAAGGATCAAGACATTAAAAGATCAGACATTAGGAATTAAAAATCACCATATACTTTGAAAAGTTCACAATCCAAAGAGAGGGCACCTAGATTCCTATGTTATGTTAGAAACTACTAAGAACATTAATGAATGGTGTCATGATTTGAATGTGCCACCAAACTATGCACCGGAAACATAATCCCCAATGCAACAGTATTGGGGATGGGGCCCAATCAGGGGTGTTAGGTTATGAGAGCTCACCCTCAGAAATGGATTTATGTTAACAATAAAAGGGCTTGAAGATATGAGTTTGATCTTTGGTGTTCACTTTCCCTCCTATCTCTGGTCCTTCCTTCTTCTAACACAGTAATATAACAAGAAACCCCTGCCCAAGTACCAGCTCCCTCAGCATGAACTTCCTAGCCTAAAAAATTGTGAGAAATAAATTTCTCTTGTTTGTAGATTACCAGTTCTGAACCATTCTGTTACAGCAGTATAAATTGCACTAAAATAGGGAGTTCAAGGACCAAGAAGAGAAAGAATCTAATCCAACCTGGGAAAGAGAAATCAGTAAATTTTCCTAGAAGCAAACTTAGAAAATGTAGTTGATGACCTTGAAAAAAAGAGAAAAGCCTGCCTGAAAGAAAAAACACATATGTTCAGTGACAGGCATAGAATACAGAACATTCAGAGAAAGGCACATGGTTCCCTGTTTCTGGAGCACAGAGTACACAAGAAGATCAGGTACTGGGTAGAAGACTGGGGAAAGTAGATGTCTAAACCTGTTCTTCCATCCTAAGGGATTGGCCTCTATCCTAAGAACTAAGGGAAGGCATTAAGAAAATTGAAGGAGGGGCAGACACAATCAGCCTCATTATAGAAAAATCACTCCAAGGACAATGTAAAAGAGATGGGATGGAGGCAAGACTGAGAGGCCCACCTGGAATGAAAGCAAACTGCACAGCTCACAGCAATTCAAATGGAGAAGGAACGTGATACAAGAGATTCTAGGGTGTGGGGTTTAGCCCAAAACGGAGCAAACGATGATATGGCAAAAATGATCCATTTTTCCATACAGAATATTATTGCCTTTAGGGCAGATGAGATGGCTCAGATGAAGAAGGTATTTGCCATGCAAGCCTGGCAACCTGAGTTTGACACCCAGAAGGTGAAAAGTGAGAAGCAACTCCACAAAGCAGTCCTCTGACCTCCAAAGGTACTCCATAGGCACTGTGGTGGCACTTGCACACCATGGCACACATGCCCCCCCCCACACACACACATTATGCACTCACACAATAGTAAAAAATTCTTAAAGAACAGTATTTCCTTTAAAGTAAATGACTTAAGGCCTACAAACCTAACAGTCAGTCATGAATTCTTAACTCTATTACCATTTCCAATGCCTCCTTTTATTTCTTTCTCAGTTGTTTCCTTTCTAGGTTAATTCAGCAAAAGTGATCATTTTGAATCAGATTGGCTGACCTACTTTCTTTTTAAATGCAGTCTTAGAAAAGACCTATAGTTATAATAAATTCAGTGTAATGTTTTCAAACACAACTTCTAAAATATCAAAATTGCTCTCCTCTGTGAAAATCATGTACTCCACACCTGGAACATGTGCCTTACCTGAAGAGAATTCCCTGTGTTTAAATATGATCTGAAGTGCTTGCAATACATGACGCACTATGCCTGGTGCTGGGTATACAAGGAAAAATCTCACTCCCTTGGTGCCTTCGCCTGTGTTCAGCACAACACGACACGGTGTATCCTTCTAGCTTCGTATATTCAGCATTCTTTTCTGTTCTCTGAATTGACAACATCTAGCACTGAGGAAAATGGAGTCAGTCTCATCAGAATGAGACTTAGACTACATGTTAGCAACCAACAACAGCATTAAATTCCACCTTGTTTTCCTGTACTCAAAGCTAAATGTTTGACCTGGTTCTGCAGAAAAGAAATGAATTGAAATCATTTCATCTAGTGAGAACTACAACTAAAAACCAATGCCATTTTCCACATCTTTAACCCTACATAGAGCAGGTCTCATTTCCACCTTTCAGATAAAGAAATAACTTGTTAGTAACTTGCTTAATATCATACCACTACACATAACAGTTGGGAATCTAATCGCGTCAAGACTCTAAACGCATGCTTAAGTATAGTACAATGCATATAAAGAAATGGGTCAGGATTACCAGTGTTGGAAAAGGAGTGCTGCTACCATAGATACTGCCTAGCCAAGAAGCCAAAGGATGCAAAAAGCATAAATGTGTCTCATGGGAAATGCTTCCAGAGCGCATTCACATATGCCTACACTTCTCCCTGTGGTGGGTCCCACTACAATTCATACTTCTCTTGAGTAAACCATCTGTTATGGTTTAAGTATGAAATTTCTCCCATAAAAGCTAAAGTCTTAAACTCTGTTCCCAAATAAGTGGCAACATTTTGGGAGCCTTCACAAGCTGGGGCCTAGCCTGCAGTAGTAGGCTCCAAGAAAAGGCACTGAACCACTGTACTTACAACCCCACTCTCTGCTTCCTGGCCCTCTGCTATGTGAAGAACCACTGCCTCACTCTTTTGCCAATGTACACTGAGCCACTCTGCCATGCCTTCACCACTATGATGGAATGTCAACCCTCTGAAAACATGATCCAAAATAACCCTTCCTCCCTTAAGTTGTTTCTGTCAGGTATTTTGTCGAAATGATGGGAAAACAAATACACTATTATAATAAATATATTGGATCATAAGTTTAGCCTAAATTTGACTGCAAGCACATATTAACTATTTTACCACAATGGGTAACATATTTGTTCAATTACAAGTCATCTATCTAGCAAATATGTAAATGCTAGATTCTAGGTTGGAAGTGCAGTAGTAATGACAGACATCTGTATCAAGTATACAAGGGTGACAAAACTGAGGAAACAGTCATGTCTGTAAGCACAGGAAGTTTATGTGCACAGGAAGAAAGCCTTTAGGAGAAAGTAGCATTTGCATTGATTCTTCAAAGATAGGAAGTGTTTTCTATGAAGACAGAGGTAAGAACATACAAGGTAAATAGTTATACTAGCAAAATGATGATGATGGGAAATACATACTATAAAACGTACATAAGAAAGCCAGGGGGGGTGGCGTGGCCCAACCAAGCCTTTAATATCAGCACTGGGGAGCAGAAGCAGGCAGATCTCTGTGAGATTGAGTCCAGCTTGGTCTACCTAGCGAGTTCTAAGCTAGCTTGGGCAAACAAAGACCATGTCTCAAAAGCAAAACAAGACAAAACAAAAAATACAGAAAATATACATAAGATATTAAGTATTACACATTTCATTTTGCCTACAAAACAGGTTATTATTACCTTTCAGAAGGAAAAATTGAAGACTAAATTATGGACTGATCTACAGATTATTCCAAATAAAGGTAAAAACGATAAATAAATTCCTCAATTGCCAGGAAGGCCCCACTTGCAGTTCTCTCTGCTTATAAACCTTTCTCCCAAATACAGCCTGGCTGATGAACTCCTTTAGCCCAACTCAAAATACTGCTCTTCTTGCCCTCCCTGCTTGCTGTTCTCTGTACAGCACTTTATCACAGTGCACCACACCATGCATGTCTTTATTCCCTTACTAACCCCCACACAGCAATGCAACCAATTCACAGGCTTTGTTTTGATCTCTCTTCTTTTCACACTGCCTAGAACAGTATCCAGCACACAACAAAAGCTCAAAAAATATCTGTTTATTGAATTACTTATTAATTGGATTTTAACTACAAATGAAGAGAAGTCTTTTAAGAAATTACTCAGCAGATCAGAAACCTAGACAATACAATTCTTCACTTCTTATGGCACTGAGGTTAAATCTAAACAGTCAGGACAAGTTTAGTAGCACTGTACTTCAACTTAAAACTATTCAATGCTTAACTAAAGCCTAATGTAAAGTTTATTCACTGACAAATCTTATTGTTTAAGTACCTACTAAACAAAATATATAACATACTATGCAAAAATAACCAAGGGAGTTTTAAAATACTTAGTCTTCCTGAGACTTTTATACTCTAGTAGAGAAGGTTCTTGCAATGATACTCCATAAGGTCAAGGCCACAGCCTGTTCTGATTTCCGTATACTATCACTACATATATCATTACCACTGCTACGGGTACTCTATGTGTATTCTTACTATACTACACCTAGTAAAATAATTTGCCTGGTTTTTTTACATGTAAGCAATTGTCTGTCCTGTGGCCTGATGAAAGAGCTACTGTTACGTTAGGGCTAAAAAGACAGCAAAATAAGCTCACGTAGGAAATGCCATGAGTTCTGGAACCCACAAACAGTGCATTCTGCTGGAAGACTGGTTCTCAACTGGAAGTGCTCTGGTCTCCTTCCTTTTCTCCCTTCTCAAACTCTCCTCATTGCTTCTAGCATACTGCAGATGGGAGGAGTGGTTAGGACATTAAGCATCTATACTGTACAGGGCAGTCTCACACAACAATACACTACCCTCCACCAATATTACTCCCCAGAGGGAGGAAGAAAACACTAACAAGCATGGGTGGAGTAGCAATAGTATGGGAATCTGTAAAGACAGCCAGGGTCTATCAGTCACTGAAGTACAAAGAAATCAGTATTAGGGTTCTGAAAGGAACCACTGATGATACTAGCTCAGAGGTAAAACACTTGCTTACCCTGAGTTCCAGCTTAGTACTAGAGGTGGGCTGAGGATTGGGGTGAAGATGAAAAATGTTAAAGAAAAAACTTTTTGAGAAGTCAGCTTAGTGTTTCATGTAGTGCAAATAACCTTTCTATAGTCAGTTTTGGTGTCTAACCTGTAACCAGCTAGTGAAGTGGATACAGGAGGACCTCTGAGACTTGCTGGTCAGCCAGTATAGGTGCATCTGCAAGTTCCATGTCCAATAATAGAATGGAGAACAACTGAGAAAGATACTGACATACATCTACCTCCGGCCTCCATGTGCACACACATGAACTTCTACACATATGGGGGTGGGGGAGGGGATAGATTCCACTGTGTTTTTCATGCTAGCTGGTTTCTTTGTAGCTACTAAATAATATTTCACTGTCTAGATGAACCACAGTTTATTTATCCATTCTTACTATAAGACATCTTGGCTGCTTCCAAGTTTTGCAATTATGAATAAACTTAAAACAATGTTGAGTAGGTTTTTGTGTCAATGTGAGTGTCCAACTCTTCTGGATAAATACCAACAGATGCAATCACTGAACTTCATGGAAGACAATGACTGATTCTTAAGAAATGGTCAAACTGCTTTCCAAAGTTGTTTATAGCACTGTACATTACTACCAACAATGAATAAAAGTTCCTGGTCCTCCACAACTTCATCAATATTTGGTAGTGCCAGTGCTCAGGATTTGCCAAACTAACAGGTGTATGGCATGTCACAGCTTTAACTTGCATTTCCCACTGACATAAGATGTAGATTATGTTTTCATGTGCTTATTTGTAATTCCTTGGTAAGATGTGTCTATTTTATTTTAATCTGGAAATATATGTTTGCTACCAAAGAATGACTATCAAGTCTAGGTAAGAAATTACAGAATATAAACTGTAAGAAACATTAGGCATCAGTCTTTTTTTTCCAAACCCTGTAAAATTTAGAACTTGGGTTAATGATAAGGAATTCTAATCTTTTCATTACACCACACCCTGTAAGACTTTTGTTTAAAGAAAGGCCTTGATGCATTCCTGAGCCTAATGGCTTATAGTGGCTTCTTTTAAACTAGCCAAGAGGCAAAGACTATGAGGTCAGACCCCAGCTAATGGGGACAAGACAAATTTCTGAGTCCTGTGTGTACTTGCTGCCTCTGACTAATCATGGAGGTCTCCCTTTTGCAAAAGGAAAATCTGCTTTGCCCAGTTACTTTCACTTTGCCTGTTCTTGGGCTGTATCAAAGGGATCCTTGGATCTCTGGTTTTATTTCTAACTCTAAGGATGTTGCTCAGTACTTGCTGGGTACAGTACTTGCCCAGCACACTAGTACAAGGCCCTAGGTTCCATTCTCAACACAGGAAAACCAGAAACAAAGAATATAAACTAGAGACACGGCAAAAAAGATACAAAGAAAAGATCACACTCACACTGAAATGACAACAGAATGTAATGAGAAGTTGACAGGTAGAATGTACATTTTAGGCCTAAACATCATCTAGATAAACAACGGCATTTTTTTTTAATTTGGATGGGCCAGTCTAAACAAAAGTTCCAAAATGTATCAAATGTAATTCCATTAAGCCTCCACTGGAGAAATAAATATCCCATAATCTCTATTTCATCATTCTACTTTATTGATGTAGCTCCCCCCAAAGGGGGGAGGGGAGCTAAAAACAATAAATACAGTCTTAGTTTCCCTCTTATAGCTAACAGTTAAGCTAGTAAATTCCATGCAGAAAAGAACTAAGAAGTGGAGCCAGGTGACTGACTCTTAATCACAAGTCAATAGCTCCAGCCCACTAACAATGCAGTATCATATGCTGCCAAGAGCTTGGCTTACAAATCTCATGATTAGGATTTTCATAACTACTACCAATGAAAGAACATAAAATAGTTTGTATTTATTCGTTCCCTGGACAGTTCAAATATTTATCAAAGTTCAATCTAAATACTTTTAAAGCAAGCTTTAGTATCTTCAGGGACAATTCTGTAGTGTCACTTTCCAATATACCAAACACAAGATTCAAACTACAGAGAATGTCTTTCTTCTCATCTAATAACATCTCTAGGGCAGTGCCTACCTTAGATTCCCAGTATTCTCTTATATGCCGTATATCTAGCATACAGACACCTAGGACATAATAGAACAGATATTGCTCAGAAAGTACAAATAACAAAAGCTGTCACAGGTTAGTTTCAATCTATTACATGTTATATTATCGTGTACATACAGGCCTTAAAAAATACATTTGAATTTATTGACAGTACATCACATACCAGAAAATAAATGACAAAGAGAATACTTTCATTAGCTTTGAACAGTGCTGCACTAAGGTGCTATTAAAAACAAGTGAGGAACTACAGAATCCCTGACATCCAAGACGTTTAAAACAGTCAAAAAGACAAACCTTGCCAATGAAGGGCTGAGAAACCACTTGCAGATAATCTAATTATAGTGCAGGTACTACCCTGAAGAAGAATAAGGGACCCTTGCTAAGAACCCCTTCTGACTGACCGCTTCTTGGAGCTCTGAATCTACATATAATCACTGCCTACCTCTTAATGGACCTAGACCCTGGCAAAAACAAAGAGGTTTCTCCTCATTGCAAGTCCAAATTTCCTCTATTTTCAACATTTTCCAAATGTCTAATTGTTATCAAATGCAAACCCAGTTCCTTTGCTTCCTTCCCTCTTTCCAGGAGCATTTCTTTAACCTACCACTTCTATTCTGATATCTCATTCCCATTTACTCCCCCTCCAGTCTGCTGCCATCACAAAGCTAGCTCCTTGGGTCTCTACTTATCTTCTGAGGAGCCAAAATTAATGCCTCTACCACAAAATTATCTTAATCTGTGATTTATTTCCCAGCACTCCTATACCAAATATATCTACAATTACTTCATGGTTAATGTAAATAAACCATGTTTTAATCATTTATTTCGGTATATGTAAATATATGTTCACTTGGTGCATGTAAATAGAAGAGGAGCCTTCATATAGACAAGTTTAATTCTTCATGTAGTTACCTTTTTTCATTTTCTTTTATAAGTGCTCCTTGAATGCAATAATGTATTTGTCTTAAGTAATGTAGTATCCGATAAATTGGAAAATATTGTGACTAGGTGCAAAAAGAAAAAGCAAATGAGTGTGCATGTACATACTTACTGGCACATCATTTTCCAAGATGTTATAAAAATTTTGTAAAAAATGTTTTTAAATAAATGCAGACTCACAGAAGTAATTACAACCTTCTCTCCAAAAATGAGAAAAGTTCATTAACTAAATGCAAGACAGTTTTGAAAATTAGGATTCCAAGAAGCACTCACTCTTCCAAAACAGTATCTAAAACCCTTGACATTTTCATTAAAAATGTTAGGATGTGTGCAGTAAGTAAAACAGCTTAAACTGTTTTTGCTTTATGCTGGGGTGGGGTTTTTTTGTTGTTTTTTTTGGCGGAGGGGGGATAATTTAAAGTTACAATCACAATATTGTAAATGCACTTAGTACCACTAAATTGTATACTTAAAATATGATAAAATAGTTCATTTTACTATGCATGCCATAATAATTATTAAAAAGAAGACTGGGCAGATGGTACAGTGGACAAAGTTCAAGCATGAGGACCTGAGTTTTGATCCCCAGTATGCACATGTGCTGGATAGCTTTAGTGTCAACTTACACACCTGGGTTGAGGGAGCCTCAATTGGGGAATTGCCTCTATTGGACTGGCCTGTGGCCATGTCTGAGGAGCATCTTCTTGATGAGTGATGTGAGAGGGCCCAGCCCACTGTGGGTGGTGCCACCCTGGGCAGGTGGGCCTATGTTGCATAAGAAAGCAGGCTGAGCAGGGGCCAGGAGAGCAAGCCAGTAAACAGCGTTTCTCCATGGCCTGTGCTCCAGCTCCTGCCTCCAGGTTCCTGCCCTGAGTTCCTACCTTGGGCTCCCTGATGAACTGTGACGTGGGAGATATAAGCTGAATAAACCC
>NW_008341810.1:5496311-5498647 GCF_000622305.1 Nannospalax galili | reverse complement strand
AGAAAGCAGGCTGAGCAGGGGCCAGGAGAGCAAGTCAGTAAGCCGTGTTCCTCCATGGCCTATGCTCCAGCTCCTGCCTCCAGGTTCCTGCCCTGAGTTCCTACCTTGGGCTCCCTGATGAACTGTGGCCTGAGAGATGTAAGACAAATAAACCCTTTCCTCCCCAAGTTGGTATTGTTCACAGTATTTTGCCACAGCAATGAAGAAACAAACCAGGACAGCATATAAAAAGTCAAGCATGATGGTCTGCACCTGTAATTCCAGCATTGGGGGAGGTAGAGACAGGACAATCCCCGGGGTTTGCAGGCTAGCAAGTCTAGTTGAAATAGTCAACTGCAAGTTCAGTATGAGCCTTATCTCAAAAATAAGGTGGTGAGTCAGCAAGATGGTTTAGTGGGTAGAGATACTTACATGCAGGTCTGAGTTCAATCTCTGGATCCCACAAGGTGGCAGGAGAAAACAGACTCAAGAGGGTTGTCCTCTGACCTCCCCATACATACCATACATAGCACATGCGCATGTGAGCACAGACACACACACACACACACACACACACACACTAAAAACTAATAATAATAAATAATTGAAAGGAGTACCATGAGAACAAGTTACAATGAACAAGGATCACTGGTTCTATCCTACCTAAATCAACACTAGGAAAATAAAGAGAATGGTATCTTCATGTGGACCATGAACTATAAAATAAACTTTAATTCATCAGCCTTCAAACTTTTTCTAATATTTTTGGAATATAACATTACTTTTAAATTATTTAGTTGTGATCTCAAAAATAACTATAATAATATAATAGTCTGAACAAGCAGTATTAAAGATATGAAAAATGCATATAATCAACTGAACCAGTTACCTGGCAGTTAAGTACAGCAACAATATAATTGAAGATGCTGTAATCAATTTATTTCATACATTTTCCATACTACTTCCTCAATATTAACTAAACTGAGCGCACATTACTGCCATATTTGGTTCAGTAATAGACTTCTTTAACTTAGAATGTCACCTGCATCACAGCAAGCATTGTGTATTTGTAGAATGAATGAATCAATATGGCTATTTAGTTTGTGGTCAAGGATTTAGCTGATTTTTATTTACATTTGACTGGCTTAACTTTGGTAGAAACTTTTCCCTTTTCCTAAGGAATAGTCAACAAAGCATAACTAATCCACAGAATACAAAGTACAAAGTGTTGAGTTGATAGCAACTGCCTTCTTACCATTGGTAGGCCAAAACTCTCAATTCAATCCTCTTAAAAATACTAGCACTTGGGAGGCAGAGGCAGGTGGGTCTCTGTGAGTTCAAGGCCAGCCTGGTCTACATAGCAAGTTCCAAGCCAGCTGGGGCTACAGGGAGACCCTGTCTCAAAAAAGAACCCCCCCCTAAAATACTGCCAAGCATCAGGACACCTGGAGGCTCTATCTTCAAATCAATGCTCAGATTGTCCTTTTCAGCACTGTAGTCTCTTGCACAGATTACTACTCTTTGCCATTCTCTCTCCTTTCACACCTGTTCAATCCATGGTCATTCATCATCACTTCCCTGCAAACACCTTTGATCTCCTTGCCTGTCTCTCCTTTCATCAAACTTGGTTAGTAAAGCCATAATGGTGGCTAAGTTTAATTCTCCACCAACTCTCACTGACACCATGCATCTGAATGTGGCTGATCATGCCTTAAATGCATAACCAACGACTTCAACTGCACCAGCAATGCTTCCAAGCAAGCAAATTACAATTCCCCAGGATACTCACACTTTGACTTTATTGCACACCTTCCTCCTCCTCATCTCAATGTTGAACAACTCCTTGTTTTTACTCAGAGCAAGGACTTTGCTTTCTATGCTTCACTGAATAAAATAATAAATAAAGCTATCTGAAGAGAACTTTCATAAATTCCTGTTACCCTCAGAACCACCTAACTCTCTAGGGAGACTTCCTCACATCTTGTCTCAGGCCTATTGCCACAGACCAGGTGTCCAAGTTTCTATGCAAGCCAATCTCTACATTTGTGAACTCTCAGTGGCTCAAGAGCATCACTTCAGAAATTTATTGGTAACATTTTGTTTTCAATTGTTTCCAACAAAGGTGCTCAATCCCATTTCATTGGTACTAGGGTTTTTCTCCTCTTGAATAAAACATCCTAAAAACATTTTCTACAATCTCCAATTTCTCTCCTTTTCTCTTTTAAAATACACTCCAAAGCTGCTTGCTCTAAATCACAAGGAATTTCCACATTACAAAAATCTGATGAGCAGTCTCATATCTAGAGTTCCTCTAATAATTAGCATTTGCCAGAACTGCCTATTTTCTTCACTCTGTT
>NW_008341810.1:5489198-5496096 GCF_000622305.1 Nannospalax galili | reverse complement strand
AAAAAAAAACTGGGCCACTGGAAACAGTTCCTTTCTTATCTAATTCTCTCTAATACTTTCAATTAAACACTTTCTTAACAAAAAACAGATGAAATAGGTGATAATGTAGCTCGCCATTCTTTTTGGCATGCATTATCATTACAGTAACCAAAATAACTTGCTGCCTTCCTTGCTTTTTCCTCCAAGTATAACATTTTAGAAAACGTCTTTTATTATTCTGAGTACTCTCTGAGCCTCAGTTGAGTTTGGCCTTTACCATTATACTATAAAGGTATATACCAGAGATTTGTGCCACTTTCTTACTAAGAGCTAGGTCTCTGATTTTCTTTTTTATAATTTTATACCATGTCCATTAACACCCACTTGAATCAGGAATTTCAATAAATACTACTCAGAAATAAATAAGTAAAATACTTTCTAAAGAAGAATTCGCTCATTTAAGTATTTCACACATGCACACATATACACAAATCAAACACATTTACCTATGTATGTATGTGTCTGTATACATACACAAAAATCTTGAGCAATTTGATGGGAATCAGATGTCGAAGGACCTTGCCTGGCTATGCCACAACTCTAATCACTTAATGAAACACATTAGCAGTAAGATAATCATGGAGACATGGGTGGAAACTGTCAGGTTTGAGTTATGTATAGAATATTCAGGAATTTGAAGAATGTGAATTGAAGATAACAGACTAGAGGCAGGGAAAAATTGTTTATTCTCACAATCAATGAAAATATAAGCTAGGACTATGTGACAGTGAGACAGAAAAAGAATTTATAAGGTCAATTTGAGTAATTCACAGACCTCACTAGTTTCACTTTGATATGTCACCTACATACTACAGGCATGCCCCCAACACAAGACTCAATTCATTATCAAGCACAAAGCTAACTACTACCTTCCTTTGAATTTCACAATTTTATAAAAGAGATATATACATGTACATAAAGTAAATTTTAAATGTCAGCTACTATAACTTACTGAACTCATACTATCATAGACTTTATTTCTGGCCCTCTTAACAACAGGAAGACCATACTTAACAGATAATCCAAGAAATTTCACCTACCACATGACACACTGGAACAGTAACAGCTCCCTTCCAGCAGGATGTGAGTAAAGGATCCCACACAAAGTGATATCGAATAGGTAGAACTTGGCCTAGGAAGACATGCTGTCAAAAACACTGACAATTACTACATTATTCTTTCCTGCAGAACTCTATCAGAAATTTCTAAGAAATGACTTCAAATGATCTACAGTGAAAGAAGTCATTCATAAAATAGTGCTGTTCATTCTATATTCTATGACTTTTGCTTCCTGAATTATTGTTACTGTGCAAATCCTATACCAAAAATCCTATTTCTGTTAGTACCACAATCCAGGCATTTAGCTTTCATCTAAAGAAAGACCTTTGTCACTTAAAAAAAAAAAAAAAAAAAAACTGATTGCTATCCTAAATCTGGCTACCTTCTTGGAAATTAAAAGCAAAGTTCTTTGTATCTCAGTAATCAAAAGATGATCTAGAGTTTGGGGCCAGTCTAGTTTACATCATGAGTTCTGGGCCAGTCAGAAATACATAGTGAGATTCTGTTTTAAAAAAAAAAAAAAAAAAGATGAAAATACTAGTACAGTAGTTCAGACTTCTAAGCCTTTCTGACTTCCCTAACAGATGTTCTCATCCTCTACTCTTACAGCATTTAGATATAACTACTATGCTTACAACTGCTGACCTACCAATTCACATCCTCCACTAACTAGTCAGTCTCTCAAAGGATAGTGGCATTTCACAATGGAGACTACCAGTCCATCGATCAGACCTGCTCTCCAACCTCAATTTCACTATTTACTAAGGATATAATCTCTATCAAATCTCTTAAGGTTTTTAGGATTTTTAACTTCCTCAAATACAAAAATTAACACAAAATATTCACCCTATTATAGGGTTCCCATGGCAACAAAAAGGTATAACTACTTAGTTCTAGAAAACTTGAACTATAAAGTACCTAACAACATTCATACTATTACACACACACACACACACACACACACACACACACACACACACACAAAACATTTATTATATAAAAGACTGATTCTTCTCTGTGGTAGGCACAAGTTGTACCTTTGTGATGACACCTATAATGAATTTCTTTTAAAGAAAATGTTCTGCTTTTCATAAGAAAAACTGCAGAAACCTACAAAACAGCTAAACTAATATCAAATCTGTCCCTTAAATTTTAAGTCAGAAAATAGTATTTAAACAGAAATTTTTCATTCAAAATAGTCACAAATTTAGCATTTGATGATATGATCTCTTTAAAAGAATGTGTGACCATCAGGACTAAGGATAACTTTTAAAACTTATTTAAGATATGTTATTTTATTTTATACTTGTGACTTTAAAATTGTCTCAGCAAATCTTTTAACATGACCCTAGGAACCTCATCATTTCATAAGCAGCAAGTTTCCTAGTAGATTTAAAAAGAAGGAAAGAAGAAATTCTTGTGTGGAATCATACAACAGAGTTTCTATGAGGATAAGGTTGGGAGGCATGGGGGGGCGGGGTTGCAAATCCCTGGTGGGCCTAAGAAACTACTATGGTGCAATACATTCAAAAGTTTAATAACGAACCTTTCCACTGCTGGTAACTCTTTAAGAATTTGAAGAAAACACAAATTACCTGTAATATTATTATTTAAGGCAACTAAAGAATTAAGTAGAAAAAAAGAGATTTCAAGAAACTACCTTTAACAAACACAATTAATCTGAATTTTCCATGACAATAAATAAACGCTTTACTAAAATTATAGTGGAGTGATGGTTTTTCAAGTAAAATTTCAACTTAAATTCCAGTGTATGTTGGTGCAATCATACAGACTTTGTTCCTCACTATACTAAATGAATTTTAAGCCCTGAATTCCATAACAAGGCTCTCTTTGTGTAGATAATGGTGAGAAAAAAATTCAATAACTACTTTGGCTGCAGTTCTAATTACTGGTAACTTAAGAAACTAAAAGCTTAAAATTCCTTTCACCCTAATGTCACATGTATGCTTCTAAGCTTTTGTGAAAGATACATTCCACTAGGTAGTTAAAAAAGTCAAAGTTTCTCTCAACCACCTAGGATTTCATGTGAAGGAAGGCAAGACAGAACAAAGCATTACCCCGAGAAGCCTGAATTGTGTCTGAGTTGTGTGGTCAGTTCCAGACACAGTCACAGGTAACTCAGGCCACTCAAGCCTCTTGGGCCTCTATTTTCTATAAGCTGGAAGGATTTAAACAGATCTCAAAAGCTACTTCTCTAACTTTATTGAACATTGTCTCTATTCAATAACTTTAAAGTCGTCAATTTAAATATAGTTAATAGTTTATAAAACACTTCTTAACTACTCTCAGGAGAGCTATACAAAGTAGGTGTTTGTGTTACAAAGGAGGAATCTGAGGCCCAGAAAGAGACAGACACAAGATACTGCCAGGGCCAGAAGCAGAATATAACTCAAAGATCCCAAAAAGATTCATTATTCAGAATTCCTACAAATTTAAATAGCTTGAAATACAAACATAAAGAGTTAAAATAAAAATAGTATATAGAACAACCTATTTTTAAAGTGCAACTATATTTAGAAAATATTTTTTTGAGACAGGGTCTCATATATACCAGGCTGGCATCAACCTTGTTATGTAGCTGAGGATCATAAACTCAAAGACATAAATATAGAATCCTGCAAGTATTTAAACTTATGATTGTCCCACCTCTTCCCCCCAATTGCTGGGAATAGAAGTGTACATCACCAGGTCTGGTTTTATGTAATGCTGGGGAATCAAACCCAGGGCTTGATGCATGCCAGGTAAACATTCTACAAACTGAGCTACAGTCCCAGCCCAGTATCCATTACTTATAAAGTAGTGTGTACCCTTAAGAAAAAAATGGAGACAAAGTAGATCAACTCAACCTATTCCACAAAAAGTATTAACCAATGGTTGAATTTTTCACTCATTACTACTAGTTTGGTCATCCAAAGAAGATTCTTATACCTTACAGTCTAAAAATAACAAACAAACAAAAAAGAAAACAAAACCCCTAAAAGCTAAATGACCAAATCATTCTTCCCACAGATACATTTCAAATGCCAAATGATCAGTGAGTTCATCAGTGAGTTCAAGCAATAATCAATAGAAAAAGAATTCCAGTTGAACACACTCAAACTCTTCCAGAGAACAGAAATAAAAAACAGCCTCACTCATAAATATAGAATCCTGCAAGTATTAGTAAATTAAATTCAACCACAAAAAAATTTATACTTCATAACAAAATTGAGTTCATTCCAGGAATGGAAAACTAATATTAACAGAATTTAACAGTAAGAGGTTAAATGTAGGAAACTTGGCTGGAGAGATGGCTCACTGGATAAAAGCATTTACTGCTGCTTATAAGGAGTATCTGAGTTTTGTCTGCAGCACCCCTGTCAGGCAGCTCATTACCATCTGTAACTCCAGCCCCAGGAGATCTGACACCCTCTTCTGGTATCTACTAGCATGCACACATAATCAGTATATTAAGCACACATATACATGAATAAAGATAAATCTTTTAAAAAGTAGGAAACTCAAATGATTGTGGGAACAAACATAGAAAAAGTATCCCATATAATGCACAGGAATGTAAAGGAACATTCTAATCCCTTAAGAAGCCCACAACAAACCATTTATCTCTATAGGTAAGAAACTAAAGAAGGGTTTTATTATCATCATTGCTACTCAAATGCTACCAGAGTTTAATACTATAACAGTAAGTAAAGAAAAAGGGGAAATGTCAACTATAAAGTCTTCCTAGCAGAATAAAAAACATCTATTACAGATGAAAAGTCTGAAAATAAAATTAAGAAGAATTCAGTTACAGTGCTAGACTTGAAAAAAAGCATGAAATATATTAAGGGTTTTATTATCATCATTGCTACTCAAATGCTACCAGAGTTTAATACTATAACAGTAAGTAAAGAAAAAGGGGAAATGTCAACTATAAAGTCTTCCTAGCAGAATAAAAAACATCTATTACAGATGAAAAGTCTGAAAATAAAATTAAGAAGAATTCAGTTACAGTGCTAGACTTGAAAAAAAGCATGAAATATATTTTCTAAAATTCACAAATTCCAAAAAAAATACACAATGAAAGGAAAAAAATTCAGCAGTGCCCTCTGTAGATTAAATTACACAATCACCACTCTGAAAATTGATAGAAACAAAAAAAAATTTTTTAGAATTTTCCTTGCCTTTCCACCCTCATCAATTTTCAGAATAGTGATTGTGGAATTTTAGGAAAACCAAACTGTATTTTAGGAAAACAAAAAAAATGATTTACGTTCTTGATGGTCCACCTAATAAATGCAGAATAACAAAATTGTGAAATACTGTTTGTAACCCCAAATTACACATGTAGGGAGCAATCGCCACTGATTAGGATTAGGGGAATAATAATGGTAAACCATCACCGTTAGATGAAAGATTTTTTTTTTTTTATGATTATTGCCCAGGGTACGTGTTTCACAATTGTACTTAGTAAAACAAACCAGTTCTCTTTTGGGGAATATCCAGGGATTTCTTAGGGCTGATGCTTAATCAAGGAATCATGGTTTGTTTATTTTTGTTTGCTGTTGTTTTTTGGTGAAAAAATAGCATGTGATCACATAGTGACCAGGTATTTTTTTTTTTTTTAATTAAAAGAAGCATTTCATTACAACAGCATTAACCTATTCAATAACATTTTTCTGAGCTAGGGTACATCTCTTTCAAAATTGGCTATACATTTCTAGGTTTACAGATGAATTATTACGCTTATATAATCTTTTACTCATTATAAACTCTATAAGACATAAAATTAAATGAGGTTCCAACGTTTAAAAAAGATCTCCACTTCGTTGTCAAAACACACAGTTTCATACAGAAAAATTCATTCCAGGGCTCTTGACATTGAGATGTTTTCACATGCATTTCTAATCTCTATATACTTGACTATCACTGGTCACAGTCACCCACCTTCTGAGCTCCTCACCATCGGAGCATGAATACAAACTCGTGAGGTAGACAGCCTTCCTCTCCCACTAGAGCCTCCATACTCTGCTATCCCTGCCACTGTCCACTGTGCTGTCAGCACCCCCATCCATTCCGCCCTATCTGCCCTTCTGGTAAATCTAGTCAGCCAGAGGTCCCTGTTCCAGGAGGATCAGCTGTTCCTTATCAATGGCAATCCATTGTCAGTATTCCTTTGGATAGAATTGGGGTCTGCTGTTCATGTTTCTAGTAGTATGTTGGGTTACTGTCTGGAAGAGCCTTTATCTATCCTGGCCAACAACTCGACTGAAGGTATCGCCTGTCTGGCTTTGCTGTTTGTCAAGTAACTTTTAGTTATATATATGTGTGCTCTTATGAAATTATATTGGCCGCTTTAATCTTTGGATATATTTCCCTTTTGGGCATTTAAGGACATACCATTGGACAAGATAAACTAATTTGTTTTCACTCTTGAGGTCGTTTGAGGATCTGTCCCTAAGGGGTCCCATGGGCTGGGGAGGAGCCCCCGGCTCCTTTCTTTTACCAGTTCCATCTACGAGAAGATAAGTCAAAGGTCCTGCTCGACCATTGTTGGCTTCTCTTGGAAGCATGGAGGAAATGATTCCTCCATGTTGACCCCCCTCTTTATAGACTGGACACTGGTTCAAGTCCATCTGGTGGGGTCTCCTTGGCCTCCTTGATCAAGAGGTCAGATGACCCACCACCATTACAGGAAATTTTGTGAGATGCTCATGATCCCTGGGAATTAATCGACATAGGAGGGAAGGGAGCAAAAAGTGTCCTTTGTGTCCCTCTGACCCAATTAGTATAGATCTCA
>NW_008341810.1:5485254-5485606 GCF_000622305.1 Nannospalax galili | reverse complement strand
GTTGGAGGACCAGGGAAGTAGAGGGAGATGAGGGCAGGGCCAGGACCAGAAGCGGTGCTCCTGGAGCCCAAGAAAAGGTCTTAGTTGCTCTGGGTGAGAAGGATCAGGAAGTAGTATTGGTTCCCCAGGTGTCTGGGGCCCCATGACTAGGAATGGCACAGGGCCCAAACTAGGAGTATAGAATGGTGGGGGCAGGGGGATGGACGGGTGAATGGGGGCTTAGGGAGTCCCGGCGCGGAGAGCTGCACTATAGACTTACCCCAAGAGGCCTGAGGATAGTAGTGCAGGCTAGGAGAGTTAGCCGGTGGTGCAGGCCCAGGGAAGCAGAGAGAGGTGAGGGCGGGGCCAGGAC
>NW_008341810.1:5481471-5484775 GCF_000622305.1 Nannospalax galili | reverse complement strand
CAAGACTAGGAATGGCGCAGGGCCCAAACTAGGAGTATAGAATGGCGGGAGTGATGGAAGTGTGAATATGCCTTAGGGAGTCCCTTGGCGAGAGTTGCGCTATAGACTTACCCCAAGAGGCCTGAGGATGGTAGTGCAGGCTAGGAGAGTTAGCCGGTGGTGCAGGCCCAGGGAAGCAGAGAGAGGTGAGGGCGGGGCCAGGACCAGAAGCGGTGCTCCTGGAGCCCAAGAAAGGGACTGAGTTGGTCTGGGTGAGAAGGATCAGGAAGCAGTATTGGTTCCCCAGGTGTCTGGGGCCCCAAGACTAGGAATGGCGCAGGGCCCAGACTAGGAGTATAGAACGGCGGGAGGGATGGAAGGGTGAATGTCTAGATGAAAGATTTTTAAATGCTGTGACAGTACAGGCCTGAGGATCCCTAAATCCAGTGACTCAACGTAGTAGTAGAAAAGAGGAACAGCCAAACATGACTCACAGTGTGGTGCCCAAGGACTACACAGAACCTACGAAGCACCTGTGTTTACAAGACAAATTTAACCAAGCTGCTAAATCTTGCAATCAATATAGAGGAAACAGGATTAGAAGAACTACTTAAGTAACACAATAAGGAAGGAAATCAGCCAAACTCCAATTAGTCCAGAGGACATATAACCCTGTTTCCACAATTCAGTTGTTCAGGGGAAAAAAGAAAAGCCTGTCAAAAAGTAGAAATGGGGCTAAGACATGTCAAGCTCAGTGATAGAGTACCTGCCTAGCACATGGGAGTCCAGGGTTCAAGCCTCACCACTGGGAAAAACAAGTGCAGATATAAACATACAATAGCTCTTCCTGAATGACTAAATGTTATGTCAGACCAACCACTTTCTTAAAATACATCTTAAAAACAGAAGCCTAGAATATGCATAAGAGAGCATTAAGGAATTACTGAGCATGATGGCACCCTTGAGGTTCTATTTCAAAAGCACTTTTATTGGCATCTTTTTCCTACATTCACTTCTCTTTTCTTTGCCTTTGAAGTTTTTTTCCTCTTTTTTTAAAGACAGACTCGCATGTATTCCAGGCTTCAAAACCCCCTTTAAAAACAACAACAACAAAAAAGTGATATTTCCAGGTGAAATATGTTAATGTTGATTGTCAAGATGGGATTTACAATCACTGAGGAGACAAACCTAGGGCATGCCCTAAGGGAACTTCTACATACCCTGGATGTGGCTGCACCAGTCCTGGAGCTGGGGTCCCAGACTGAAAAGGAGAGTGCAGCGCCAGCATTCATCTCTCTCCACTTCCATCTACAGGCACAATGTGACCAGCTGCCTGAAATGTTCCTGCAGCCAAGCCTTCCTGATACCATGACAGACTACTCTAAACCAAAATACTCTTCCTTCCTTAAGCTGCTATCATTATTACATGTTACATATGATGTGTGAAAAAAAACTATGAAGGAAAACACACAGTAATGGCAGATAAACACACAGTAAGGTAAGATACAAATTAAAATACAGAATTAAAACCAGAATGAGAAAACACACACACACACACACACACACACACACACACACACATACACTTATCAAAATGGCTAAAGTAAAATACATAGCTAAAAACAATCACTGCTGAGAATGCGAAGAAGCTCCCTCTCCTACTTTGCTATTGGGAATTTAAAAGCAGATGGATACTCTGCAGACCAATCTGGCATTTTATTAAAAAATTAAACATAGGGGGTTGGAGGTTTAGTAAAGCAAACGCAAGACCCTGGATTCAGTCTCCAGCCTGGCCCCCTCCCCCCCCAAAAAAAAATCTTAAAAACTTAAACATATACTTACTATATGAACTTACAAATGCATCCCTGAACATTTATTCTAAACAAATGAAAATATCTTCACAGAAAATCCTCAATATGGGGGCTAGGAATATTCAGTAATAGAATGGCTTGTTCAGCATGCACAATGCAATTGGTTCAATTCCCAGTACTGAAAAAAGAAAAAGAAATCCTGAATATAAATACTTATAAAAATTGTACTGGTAGTATGCCTAGGACAGTTAATTTCCATTCTCAACTTCACTGTAGGGCCCTGGTGACACTATCAATGGGGTATCTGTAAGGGTGTCTCCAGAATAGAGTAACTAAGGGAAGGAGACCCACGGTGAATTGGAGTGACACCATTCCATGGCTGGAGTTCCAGACTGTATGAAAAGGGTAAAAAGGAGACAATATGATGGACACAGGCATTGCCCTTTCTCTGCTTCCAGACAGCACCACAGACCAAGCTGCTCCTGCAGTGTGCCTTTCCCATCAGGATGGGCTGTTATTCTTCTATGAACCAAATACAAATCAATTCCTAGGGAATAAAAACCTACATTTAAAATACAAACTAAAGAGCTTTGAGAAAGTAATATAAATGGTAATATACAGGTAAGAAAGGACAGTTTCAATTAAACAAAAAAGCACTAACCATAAAGGAAAAGCCCAGTTAATGTAGTAATACTAGCATTAAGAATTTTTGTTCATAAAGAGTCCCTATACAGTATGAAAAAAGGCAGAAATTCAGAAAAAAAAATACTGTAATTGTAACCAAAGATGATAACCAAAGAATTCTGGAAAATAAAAAGAATCTCTGAGAAAAAAAGTAGCCAACTGAATAGGAAAAATAGAAAGAAGACATGAATAGACAATCTCCAAAAAGGAAATAAATCTAGATAACCAATCAGGTAGCATAAAATGATGCTCAATTTCAAAGTGATGGGTGGAATTCAAATAAAGTTCATAAGATAACACCCCCAATGGGAAAAGAAAGGAAGAGGAGGAGGAAGAGGATTATTAATAGCAATAATAGTAATGCTGAGAAAGTAAGCTCATGATACCCTCCTGGCCAATAATCTGGCACTGACAAAGTTGATTACATCTGACCTAGCCATCTCCTTACTATAGAGCCTCCAGAGACTCACAATGATGTACAATAAAGAGATATTCAAAAAAGTACTGTCCATAAAAGTCAAAACTAGAACCAAACAAAATACCATAAAAATGGATAAATTGGTACCATTTGTTCTCTTGATCTTAGCCAGTCTGACTGGGGTAAGATGAAATCTTAAAATGGTTTTAATTTGCATTTATTTCCCTGATTATTAGTGATGTTGAACATCTTTTAAGATGCTTCATTGCCATCTTTACTTCTTCTTTTGAAAACTTTCTGTTTAGCTCCTGAGCCCATCTTTCAATTGGGTTGCTTCTTGTCTTGGTTCTCTGTTTTTTAAGTTCGTTATATATTCTGATAATTAAACCTCTATCAGATGTATCGCTGGTGA
>NW_008341810.1:5481129-5481401 GCF_000622305.1 Nannospalax galili | reverse complement strand
TTGTACATCCATGTTTGTTGCTGCTCTTTTCACAATAGCTAAGAGATGGAGGTAACCTAAGTGTCTTTCAATTGATGAGTGGATAATGAAAATGTGGTTCATTTATACGATAGTTTTATTCAGCAGTAAAGAAAAAGGAAATCATGAAATATGCAGGTAAATGGATGGAACTAGAAACTGTTATACTAAGTGAAGTATCACAGACTCAGAAAAAAAAATCAACATATGTTCTCCCTCATATGTGGATCCTAGACAAACTCTGATAAATAAGC
>NW_008341810.1:5475571-5479629 GCF_000622305.1 Nannospalax galili | reverse complement strand
AAATCTACCCAATGACTTTATAGACATACACAGGTGCCAAGTATCCAAGTGTAACCGATTATGACTAGTAGTAATCAGATACATACAGATTAGAGATGCATACGCCAACATCTTAGTGTTAGTAGCAAAAAGAATGAGTCTTTCTGCTAAGAACAATATATTCTAAAATGAAATGGAGATCTTTTAATTTACAGCCGCTTGTGAAAGAGATGTATTCTTACTCTGGAGTGTGTTACTGAATATGTTAAAGCTGTACTGAAATGCTTCTTCTAATCATGTAGTTATTAAAAATTTTAAAAAAAAGGAAACAAACCCCTATAAATAAGGAAAAGAAAACATAATTATATATACATATTTACTATACTAATATGTTATTTTAAATACATAATATATGACTTGAATGTATATAGATATGTTATTAAAATAAACTCCCATAACTTTAAAAAAAATGGATATATTGTAGAAAGCCAAGCATGGTGGCACATGCCTTCAATCCCAGCACTCAAGAGGCAGACGCAGGCAGATCTCTCTGAGATCGAGACCAGCCTGCTCTACATAGCAAAAGTTCGAGGCCAGCTGTCACTACAGGGATACCCTGTCTCAAAAAGACAAAAAAAAAAAAAGATAAATTTTCATACAACAAAATAGACAAATCTCATACTTTAAGCAAAAGACAGAAAGCACATACATAGATTCTGCTAGTGCACAGTTCAAAAACAAAGAAACGGTGTTGTTAATACACTAATTTAAAAAAGTAAAAAGAAAAGGAAAGAAATCATGACATAAATAATGATGCCCTTGGCAGTAAAAGGCTGGAATTAAGATGCGAAGCAGCTGGGGAGAATGCTCAGTACACAAAAGTGCTTGCTCTACAAGCATAAAGACTTGAGTTCAAATTCCCAGCACCTACATAAAAAGCTGGGACATGGCCATGCATGTCTGAAACCCCAGTGCTGGTAGACAGAGCCAGATGAATTTGAGGCACTTGCTAGCCACTCAGCCTAGATGAAATGGTGAGTTTCCAGTTCAGTGAGAGACCCTGTCTCAAGGCAGTAAGGCAGACATGAACAGAGGAAGACACTTCCATGCACCAGAGCAGGACACTGGGTACCATCCTCTCATGTGCATGCAACACACACACACACACACACACACACACACACACACACACGCACACACACCTGGTAATGGTTCTTAAATGAACCTATTTACTAAACTATATACACATTTTATTTCATTTCAGGAGGCTGAAGAGATGGCTCGGCACTTATGAGTGTGTTCTCCTCTTGCAGAGAACCTGAGTTCAGTTCCCACCACCTACATCAGGCAGTTCATAACCACCTGTATTACCAGTTCCAGTGGATCTGATGCCCTCTTTTGTTCTCTGTGGGCAACTGCACTCATGTGCACATATCCACACTGAGACACATGCACATACATCTGATTATAAACCTAAATCTTTTTTTAAAGATACCATTCTAAAACAAGTATTAGTGTATACTTCATGAATAAAATCTACTGAATATTCATATTAAAAGTGCTTCTAAAAAAGAGGTGCTAAGACAAAGTAAATTAATGCTTTGAAGAATATAAGCTTATGAAGAAAACAAGACAAACATTTTTAAATGGTTCATCTGAAAATTAGGTGATGAATCACTTGGGGTCACATGATGGTTGATGTCATGTGTCAACTTAGTTATGCAGAGTACCTAATGGTCAATCAAACCCAACTTAAGTGCTATTTCTCATCTAAAAATTTGATAGTATGGGCAGGCCTAATACAATCAGCTGGAAGACATTAAAAAACAGAACTGCGGCTTCCTGAGAAAACCAATTTGCCCCAACAACACAGTATCAATTCTAGTCCCAAAAGTTTCTAAGCTTTGTCACCTGTCCTACAAATTTCAGACTAGATTCCACAATCACCTGAGCCAACTTCTCCAAATAAATTATTTTATATTTATCTCCATTCATTCTACTGCTAGTTTTTCTCCTACTAAAATTGATGGGTACTAAGTGATTCTAGAGGGCAGAATTTTTTTCCTTTTTTTTCCTTTTTAAGATAGAATGCTGCTATGTAGCCCCTGCTGGCCTGGAACTTACTATATAGACCATCCAGGTTGGTCTCATCTCAGAATAATTCCCTTGCCTCTGCCCCCCCAAGTACTAGAATTAAAGGCATGCATCACCACACCAAGAGAAATAATATTTTAATCAATTTTTGGAATTGGTTCTCTGATTAGATTTAGGTAATAGTGGACTGTATTTCCCAAAGGTGAAGAAGAACAGATAGCCCCCAGCATGGCACAGCAATAAAAATATACAAAATGTAATCATTGGATACTCCTAACTGAAATATTAAAGCAAGATTCTGCATGACCATGTATTTGACAGCTTAGAGTATGTGTAAAACTACAAGAATAGTGAGATTATCTGGTGGCTTCTAATTGCTGGATAAAGTAGGAAAATATAAAGGAAAATCTCAAGGCTTCATATGCCCAGTTCAAACAGTGCATATAATGACCTAAAAAGTATATCTAACCTGGAAGAAACCTTATCTACTATAGCTGCAGAGTCAGATACCTTGATACCACAACTAGAATGATACCTGAGTAGCTTCATGACAAAACAACTTAAATTTTCAACCTCACAGAATACTGTCTATTAAAATGAGGTATTGGCTAGGAAGAAAGACTGGGAAGAAATGAGATTCTGAGAACTGCAATGGGGACTATACAGACCTCCATGATGCTGGATACATCAAACACCTAAGTTCAGTTCAGTCTTTGCTAGTAGAGGCACACTTTCTACCATTTGAGGTGAACCTTGCTGCTATTATTTGAATATGGTTTTAGCAAGTCCCTCAAGAGTTCATATGTTCTCCTAATTCAGGAGGATCCAGACAATACAGCTTTCACCACACTTAAAAGACATAAATCTGTGAAGAGAGTCTCCATATAGTTGAAGAGCTATAGGATTGCTGCCTAAGTCAGAAATTATCATGAGAACCTCTGTCACTGATCTGGAGTCCTTAAATGCAATGAGGACAACCAGACACTAGGAAAGTAGGGGCCAAATAGCAGGGCTTAACAGCCTAATACAAGGTATGCACAGTTAACTAATGGATAAAGGACAGCACAGTGAAAACAGTAATCAGAGTACTCTGACACAGAGACCAACAGTGATGAATGTTACCCACAGTGCACCTAGGAAAACTTCTGACTTGATCTGTATAGTCAGAAGAGTCCTGAGTCAAGTAAACCAAAGAATACCTGAATTGCCAAAACAAATAATAAAGGCCTATAATGAATTCCCAGGTCTGAGAAAGTTTAGATTCAGAATCCCTAAAATGAAAAAGATTGGTTTGTCTCAAGTAAGGACTCTTGATCCCTGCATTTGACCAGGAGACCAAAAATATCACCATGGTTATTTGTCAGAGTAGAAGTTGAAGGATATCAGATGATAAATGAATTTTGGGCTCAGGGCTATGTCACCATGGATTCAGTTAGTCCCTCAAATCCACTCTGTGGGTACTTAAGCAGCTTTAAATGTATTAATTAAAGAACACATACTCAGCAACTTACATAATGCCCACATTGGTCCCTGATCTGTAAAGTAGGCATTATAATGGTAGGCAAGGCCACTTACTGCCTACTCCTAAAATATGAGTAAGTCAATAGCAATATCACATTTCTAGAAGGTCAGCATAGACTGGTGCCACCATTAAGATTTAAAGAGTGCAAGGAAAAGATTCCAACTACATTCCCATTAAACTCATCTATTTGCCCTGAGTAGAAATCAGATGGACCCTGGAGAACAATCTTGTATTGTCATAAAGTTAAACAAGTGTTCATCACAACTACAGCTATGGTACAAGATGTGGTTTCTCTGTTTGAAAACTAACTCATCCCCTTGATACTTGGTATGCAAATAGAGATCAAAATGCTTTTTTCTCAGTATCTGCTAATAAAGGTAGTCAGATGCAGTGTGTTTTTAGCAAGCAAGGCTGAATTCAAATTTTATTTCACTGTCTTTTACCTGAGGGTTATAGCAACTCT
>NW_008341810.1:5470779-5475547 GCF_000622305.1 Nannospalax galili | reverse complement strand
CTGCCCTTAGTTATGAATGTTGGCCACAATAACAAAGAAAAGCTCTGCATTATATATATATATATATATATATATATATTTGGGATTAGATAGCCTCTCAGGGCTAGTCTCTGGAGAAAACTAAGTCTCTCTCCTTCAGCATCCACTGATGTTCTGTTCTGTAGTTCTTCATCTTGAGGTGGGACCAGTGGCATCCCACCCACCCCCAGTTGACCTTTGCATGTCAACTCGTTTTGTCATTATGCAGATCTCATTAGACTTCATACTGTGGAGATTTCACTGGTGTAGCATCCCTATCATGATTAGAATAATTAGCACATTAATTAATACATTAATTAATTAAGTATCTTGTCCTTAGGGCTCTTAGATTCTTTTCACCCCCTCTTCTGTGATGTTCTCTGAGCCTTGGGTGTAGACGTTGCATTGTAGATGTGTCATTTAGGGCTGGACACCTCACAAACTCTTGTTCTTTGCATTTGATCAGTTGTATATAAATGTATTTATGCATATGTAATAATAATAATTAAAGAGACAGAAACTGAGAAGGTGGAGACGAGTGGAGTTGATGAGAGACTAGGAGGGACAAAAATAATGCAAAGACAATATTCATGTATGAAAATCTATTAAAAAAAAAAAAAAAAAAAAGGGCAACTTCCCTGGGCTGCACAGCCTCCAGTGTCCTGGTCTCAGCACCTTCCCTGGTTAAGTCCAGCACGCCCAGTGCGCCTTGACTACCCAGCCTCTTTCACCATCCCAGCTCCACCACCAAGTCTCTCCTAATAGGCAACTTACAGGCATATTTCTTGTCTTGGCACCTCAGACACCAGGGCTAAACTCTTGGCCCAGAGCCACCACTATTTCCTGATCCTCAGCATCCAGACCACCCAGTTCCTCCTTGCGGGCCCCCAGGAACCCTCTAGCCCTGGTCCCACCCTCACCTCCCTTTACTTCCCTGGGTAGCACAGCCACCAGCTTCCTGAAAACAGCATCTATCCTGGGCCCTTCTTGCAGGCCACCCCAGGCCCCAAAGTCTTCAAGGCAGCATCTCTCTTGGAGGGACTCATACCTTATGAGAAAGCCTGGTAACATCTGAGCCTCATCTCACTTGGGCCTCTGTGGGAACTCCTAAAGACAAAAGCAATCTGGCCACTCCAATATAAAATTAAAAGAGAGAACCTGAAGCCTAGACCAACAAGCTTTTCATGCCTAAGAAGTAAACCACAAAGGCACATAAGGTTTACAATGTTAACTTTAAATATCAATGGACTTAACTCCCCAGTTCAAAGATATAGACTAATTCAATGGATTAAGAAACAAAACCCCTTTTTGTTGTCTGCAATAAACTCATCTCATTTTCAAGGATAGTCACTATCTTAAGGCGAAAGGATGGAAAAAAATATAGCAAGCAAATGGTAATAAGAAAAAAGCAGGTGTTGCAGTTCTAATAGCTGATAAAATAGACTTTAAACTAAAACTAATCAGAAGAGACAAAGAAGTCCACTTCATTCTGATCAAAGGAACAATAAACCAAGAAGATATTACAATCATGAACATATATTCACCAAAATCTGGTGCATTCAACTTCATAAAAACAGTACTATAGGACTTTAAGACCCAGATTAATCCCAATTCATTAATAGTAGGGGACTTCACTACCCCATTGTCACCATTAGATAGGTCAACAGGATAGAGAATTAAGAGAGAGAGATCTGAATTAAACAATACCATATATCAAATGGACCTAACAGACATCTACCAAATATTCCACCCAAGCACCAAAGAATATACATTCTATTCAGCGCCCCGTGGAACCTACTCCAAAATCTACCATGTACGGGTACACAAAACAAATGTCAACAAATACAAAAAGATTGAAATAATTCCATGCATTCTATCAGACAACAATGCAATAAAGCTTAAAATCAACACCAGAAGAATCCCCACTAACCACATGAACACATGGAGAATAAACAACACACTCCTGAATGATGAATGGGTCAAAGAAGAAATTAAGAAAGAAATAAAGTATTCTTGGAACTAAAGGAAAAGGATGATACAACCTTTGGGACAAACCTCTGGGACACAATGACAGCAGTCCTTAGAGGGGAGTGTATAGCTCTAAGTGCCTACATTAAAAAATCCGGAAGAACACAAATAAATGACTTAACATTGCAACTCAAGATACTTGAAAGGAAACAACAAATGAAACCCAAACCCAGCAGACAAGAAGAAATAACAAAATTCGGAGCAGAAATTAATGAAATTGAAACAAAGAAAACAATACAAAGACTCAATGAAACCAAGAGCTGGTTCTTTGAAAAGATAAACAAGATTGACAGACCGCTAGCCCAATTAACCAAAAGAAAGAAAGAGCACCTCCAAATCAACAAAATCAGAGAAGAAAGGGGAAGCATCACAACAGACACCAAAGAGACCCAGACCATTGTAAGGGAATATTTTGAAAATCTATACGCTACCAAATTTGAAAAACTAAAATAAATGGATGGATATCTAAAATCATGGGAACCATCAAAGTTAAACCAAGAAGAGATCAGCAGTTTAAATATATGAGGAAATAGAAGCAGTAATACAAAGCCTCCCAACTAAAAAAAATCCCTGGCCCAGGTGGATTGAATACCAGTTAAATTAATCAAAATGATAGAAATGGGGAGAATGCCCAAATTCCTTCTATGAAGTCAGCATCACTCTAATACCCAGACCTGGTAAAGAAACAACCAAAAAGAAAAAAAAAAAAACTATAGACCCATATCCTTAATGAACATAGACGCAAAAATTCTCAACAAGATACTTGCAAACCGCATACAGACACATATCAAAAAGATCATCCACCATGATCAAGTTGGCTTCATTCCACAAAGGCAGGGATGGTTCAATATACGTAAGTCAATAAACATCATAAATCATATAAATGGGCTCAAAGACAAGAACCACATGATCAACACAAAAGTTGCAGAGAAGGTCTATAACAAAATTCAACATGCATTTATGTTCAGAGTCCTAGAGGGAATGGACTGGAGGGAACATATCTCAACATAATTAAAGCCATATATAACGAACCACAGCCAGCATCATTCTAAATGGAGAAAAACTGGAAGCATTCCCATTGAAATCAGGAACCAGAAAAGGCTGTCCACTATCTTCACTCCTCTTTAACATAGTACTTGAAACCCATGCAAGAGCAATAAGACAAGAGAAAGAAATTAAAGGAGTAATAATTGGAAAAGGAGATCAAGTTATCCCTTTTTACAGATATGGTATTATATCTAAGAGGCACCAAAAATTCCACTAGAAAACTCCTAGAAATTATTAACACACTCAGGAAAGTGGCAGGTTACAAAATTAATCTACAAAAGTCTGTAACCTTTCTATATACCAATAAGAAGCCATCAGAGAAAGAGTACATGGAAACACACCCCTTCACAATAGTTGCAAAAAAATAAATAAATAAATATCTCAGAATAAACCTGACCAAAGACATTAAAGAACTCTACAATGAAAATTTTAAATCCTTAAAGAAAGAGATTGAGGAAGACAACAGAAGATGGAAGGACCTCCCATGCTCATGGACTGGAAGAATTAATATTGTGAAAATGACCATCCTACCAAAAGCCATTTATAGATTCAGTGCAATGCCAATCAAAATCCCCATGACATTTTTCTCAGCATTCGACAAAACCATCCTAAGATTCATATGGAAGGACAAAAGACCTCAGGTAACCAAAACAACCCTGAGCACTGAGAGCAATGCTGGGGGGATTACTATACCAGATATTAAACTGAGCTATATTAACCCAGAGCTTTAGGCATAAAAACAACATGGTAATGACACAAAAAATAGACCCATAGATCAATGGAAAAAGTTGAAAACCCACATATGAGTAACTGCAATTTCAGCCACCTGATATTTGACAAAGGAACCAAGAACATTCACTGGAGGAAAGACAGCATGTTCAGCAAATGGTGCTGGCAAAACTGGATCTCCACCTGTAGAACAATGAAACGTTTTAAACCACTATCTTTCACCTTGCACAAAGGTCAACTCCAAATGGATCAAAGACCTCAAGGTGAAGCCTGAAATTCTGAAAGTGTTAGAAGAAAACACTGGCAATAACCTACAAGATAAATGTGCAGGAAAGGATTTTCTAAACCAGACTTCAACTGCCCAGGAAACAAGGTTAAGAATCAACAAATGGAATCTCATTAAACTAAAAAGCTTCTGTACATCAAAAGAAACAACCAAGGAAGTGAAGAGAAAACCCACAGAATGGGAGAAAATCTTCACCAGCGACACATCTGACAGAGGTTTAACATCCAGAATATATAACGAACTCAAAAAATAAAGTATCAAGAAAGGAAGTAACCCAATTAAAAGATGAACTAAGGAATTGAACAGAGAGTTCTCAAAAGAAAAAATAACGATGTCTAAGAAGCATCTTAAAAGCTGTTCAACATCACTATTAATTAAGGAAATGCAAATTAAAACCACTTTAAGATTTCATCTTACCCCAGTCAGACTGGCTAAGATCAAGACAACAAATGATACCAAATGTTGGAGAGGATGTGGGGAAAGGGGACCGCTCATCCACTGCTGGTGGGGCTGCAAGCTTGTTCAATCCCTATGGAAAACAGTGTGGAGAACTCTTAAAAAACTTCAAAGAACCTACCATTTGACCCAGTTATACCACTCCTTGGCATATACCCAAAGAACTCATCCTATTGCAGAGACACTTGTACATCCATGTTTGTT
>NW_008341810.1:5454581-5470509 GCF_000622305.1 Nannospalax galili | reverse complement strand
AAAAAACAGCATATGCTCTCCCTCATATGTGGATCCTAGCACCAAATCCTTATAAGTGAGTATGTATCCAGACATAACTAAAGGAACCAGAATAATGAAGAGGAACCAGGGAAGTAAAGGAAAAGAAAGAATCTGAAAGAGTAAGAACAGTAGAAAACAGGTGTTAACAAGGGAGATGTGGATAATAATCAGGTTATTTTAAGGGGAGGGAGGAGGGAAGGTTATACAGGGAACCTAGGGGATAAAAGAAAAGAAGGAGCTCAAGAGAGGTGGGACCATAGGAGAAAGGTATTACTAAGGGAGAAATGGAAAAAACTGAGGCACTTTAAATAGGGAAACGATGGTGTAAGGGTTAGACCATGTGAGAGATAAACAATGCCTAACTAGTTTTAGAAAACTAGAGAGAACCATATTAGGCCAACAACCTACTGATAAATTATTCATACAATCAGATCAAAGAATGGAATATATGCCTAGGCAAGGTTTATCTGAGAACACTGGGTCTTTGCCCAAGCTCTATCTACATGGCGTATGGTAATTAAAATACCAGACTGGTGGAATTAACCTTCTTGGATGTTTAACGGACATACTTTGAGGCCTATACTAATTTGGTCAGGGGGACAGAAAGGACAGCTTTTGCTCCTTGTCCTCCTAGGTCGACTAAGTTCCAGGGGACTATGAGCATCTCTCAAAATGTCCTATAATGGTGGTGGGTCACCTGTCCTCTTGATCAAGGAGGCCGAGGAGACCCCACCAGACGGACTATCCCCAAGTCTTAGATGAGTGAAGTTTAATATAGGAGTCCTGTCCAAGGACCAGCATTCTGTAGACTCCTAATCTCTACGCTTTGGCCATTTGTGATCTTTTGTGTTCCTGGCCCTCTCTTGCATGAGGGAGCTTCGTTAATGAGACTTGAGATATTCATTAGTATCCCCTTTACCCCTTGTTTTATGTTCTATGAACCTTAGGTTTAGAGGTTGCATTGTAGATGTGCCACTTAAGCTTGGGCAATTCACAGATAATGTCTGTGTGTGATCAGTTAGAGTCCATATCTATAGCTAAAGGCTACATAACAAGAAACAATGCCAGACACATGATGCCTTCCTTTGAGTTATTGGCCAAGGTGGCGCAAGAGACTCTCAGACAGTAACCCAGCATAGAACTGGGAAAATGAACAGTAGACCCAAATCTTATCTAAAGCAATAGTAACAACTGACTGCTGCTAGATGAGGAACAGCTGATCTTCCTAAAACAAGGATCTCTAGATAGACTGACTAGATTCAGCAGACAGACAAGCACTGGAGAATGGCTGGGGGTGTCAACAACACAGAGGACAGTAACAGAAATGACAGAGTATATGAGCTCCAGTATGAAGGAGGGGGGAGGCTATGGGAGGGTGCCATTTGGGAAGTGTGTGTATAGATGAATAAGATTATGTGAGATGTTCTGTATGATACACACATAAAAATCAACAAATTTTAAAAAAAGACATATTTGAGGAGGAAGCATAAAAAATTACTTCATGTAATTTTATGTCTTATAGGGCTTATACTGAGTTCAATATTGTATAACTGTATTAATTCAACTGTGAGCCTAGAAACTTACAGCCACTTGTGGAAGAGATATATGCTTGCTCTGGAGTGTGTTACTGAATATGTTAAAGCTATAATGAAATGCTTCTAATCATGTGGTTATTAAATCTAAAAGATTTTTTTAAATAAATAAATAAAAGGCTCTGCAAAAGGCTACCCTGTCATGCAAGCTATTTGGTGACTTGGGTCACATGATCCAGGAGATCCAATGGTGCTTGAAGTGTCAATAGCAGACATACTGTTGGGATTATTTGGCAAGCCCCTAATATAGGTGCATCAGAGTACAGACCTTGAGAACTTGGAGCAGAGATTTACCTTTTTTTAAATAAATAAATAAAAGGCTCTGCAAAAGGCTACCCTGTCATGCAAGCTATTTGGTGACTTGGGTCACATGATCCAGGAGATCCAATGGTGCTTGAAGTGTCAATAGCAGACATACTGTTGGGATTATTTGGCAAGCCCCTAATATAGGTGCATCAGAGTACAGACCTTGAGAACTTGGAGCAGAGATTTACCATCTTCCTTGGAAAGTGACTTCCTTTGGAGAAACAGATTTTGGCTTGGTCCTGAGCCTTATTAGAATCTGAATGCTTAATAAGAGGCCACCACGTTCTCATGCAATCTGAACTCCCTGTTATTAACTGGATGCTATCTGACCCACCAAATTCATAAAATTAGGCATGCACTGCAGTACTCTGAGATGGAGATCAAGCATGCCCTGAAGACAAAGTTACATGAAGAAGTGGCCCAAATGCAAAGGATTCTTAATCCTGCTACATTATTTTCTCTCTTCCAGTTCACACCTATGGCCTCATTAGAATCAGGTACTCTGAGCTGATGAGAGGACAAAGCTGGAACTAATTTACAGATAATTCTGCACAAGATGCATATTCCACCAGAAAGTCAGAGGTGTGGCCCCTTTGGGGACATCCCTTTAATGATGAAGAGGAATCTTCCTAGTAGCCAAAACTTTGAAGAATACATATGGTTGTTCAATTGGGTTGGAAAGAGTTGCTTAAGAGATGCTGATTCATATATCAATTCATAGCCTATACCCCATGGTTTAGCTGGATGGTCAGAGACCTGAAAGGACATGATCATAAAAATGCTAAGAAGGAAGTCCAAAGAAGGTATATTAACAGACTTTCAAACAGGGGTGGGAGGGAGATAACAACATGAAAGTTCACCAAAGGGTAATCACAATAGAAAAGGATTTTAAAAATCAAGTATGCATAGAATAACCCATTCTGTGAATCCCAGTAAGACCCTCTTTCCCTAGACATTCCTATCATCTCCCATTGGTCTTATGATCCAATAAGCCATGGGAGGGAAGACTATTATGTACATGTTCAACAATGTGAACTTTTACCTAACCTTGTCAGACCTAGCTAGAACACTAATCTGCCAGGAACAGAAGCCAACACTGAGTTCCCAATAGGGCATCATTCCACAAGAGGATCAGCAAGCTACTTAGTGGTAAGCTGACAATATTGGACAATTTCCATCATGAAAGGGACAGTATTTTGTTCTTACTGGAGCAGATACTCTGGATATGAATTTACCTTCCCTACATACAATGTTTTTGCCAAACCTATCATCCATGGCCTTACAGAATGCTTTATCTATCATCAAAGTATTTCACACAGCATTGCTTCTGATAAGAAATTCACTTAAAAGTACATGGAGCATGACAATGGATCCATGTTCATGGAGTTCACTGGTCTTATGTTCCCCCATCACCCTGAAGCAAATAGTTTGACAGAATGATGGTGGATGGACTTTTGGAGGATATTACAGAATCAAGTATGTGGCAAAATCCTTTGTAGGTTAGAGTCTGTGTGTGCTCTAAATCAATATCCAATACAGAGTACTATTTCTCCCACTGCCAGGCTCAAGAAGGACTTAAAACAGCAACCACTCTATTATTACCCCAAGTGATGAGTAACAAAATTTGTGTTTTCTTTCCCTATATCTTTATGGTGTAGCTACTTTAGAGGTCTTAGTTCCAAAGTGAAAAATGGTTCCACTAGAAGACAGAATTCCTTCCACTTAAACAAACTTAAGACTGCCTCCTGACACTTGGGCTCTTCATACTTCTGAATCAACAAGCAAAATAGGGAGCTTCCATACTAGTTCAAAGCCAGCCAGGCTACATAACAAAGTTATTTCTGGGCTTTCTCTGAAAAAGAACTTTCTTAAAGACTATACCACAAGGGTCTGGAGAGATGGCTCAGTGGTTAAAACCACTGGCTGTTCTTCCACAGGATACAGGATCAGTTCCTAGCACCTACATGGTAGCTTGCAACCACCCCTAACTCCAGTTCCAGGGGATCCAATGCCCTTTTCTGACCTCCATGGGCATTGCATGACATAGGTACACTTATATACATGCAGGCAAAACACTCATACACATAAAATAAAAATAATTTTAAAAGAGAATCTACCATCATCTGTGCAAGTCCCCAGTCTGCCAACGTGCTTCTGCAGACTTCTGAACTTGTCAGTTTCTACAATCACCTGAACCAATTCCTTGAAATAAATTTCTTTAGATCTATTTATCTATAAAGGTCAATATAAATATGTATATGGTATGATTTATTTAAAGCTACATGTTTAAATACTTGAAAAATAATTATTGATTAGCATAATTATAATGTTTCCTTATTTTGCTTTGCTAGGTAACAAACCCAGGCCCCTGCATATTCTAGGCAAGGTAATTTACATTTCTGTAGAAAAACTGTGAGTCTTTTAAAATATTAAGACGTGGAACTGGAGAGATGGCTCAGCAGTTAAGAATACTGGCTACTCTTGCAGAAGACCCAGGTTCAATTCCCAGCACCCACATGACAGCTAACAACCATCCCTAACTCCAGTTACAGGGAAATCCAACGCCCTCTTCTGACTTCCTTGGACACTGCACGGCATGAATGCACTTACATACATGCAGGCAATACACTCATACACATAAAATAAAATAATAATAAAGTATTTTTTTTAAGTATTAAGGGTAAAAGATCAACACAAGCAAATAAGAGGAACACCAAAAGGAAATAAAAGCACTATCAACATAAAAGTAAGGAGAAAAAAGACTAAAATGAGTCCTATGCTTTAAGGGAATTGAGGACACAGTAGAAGGCAAAAAGTTTTAACTATTTTAAACATTTCATAATATAACTATAACTCATGTTATAATATTTTAAGAATATAAATTTTATGCTTTCATATCACAATGAAATTTATATTACAGTGAACTTGGTTTTCAGGACAATTGAGTAAAAAGGTTTCACTTTTCGCTGTATTTGTACCTGCATACAGTACCACCTGTAGCACTTTCCATGAACTCCACAGCTAACAAGAGGGCTTTACTCCAGTCCCTTCCCCAGATCCCAATCTCCCTGTTCCCAGAGACTAGCCCTTCTCCACCTACCTCAATAAAATGGAGGAAGTGATCCTTTTCCAAACATAATGTCACATCTCTTCTCCAAAACCCCACCTCAACCCCCAGTGTCCTCATATCAGGGGAAAAAAAGAAAAAAAAAAAGAAAGAAAAAAAATGAAAACTCTGTCCATTCTTCCCTAGACTCTCTAGATGGCCCATTCTCCTATTCCTCTTCCCAAAGCTTATGATGCCAGCCACAGGTTCTTCTGGAAGTTTCTGCAAAGTGCAACCATGCTACTTCCTCCATCTAAGGAGAGAAGGAAAGCTATCACTCTTGATCCCCTGCCCGTTTCTTCTCAAATGTCTTCTTAGAAGCTTGCCTTGACCACTGCATTAAAAAATAGTAAACCATTCACACACCTTTTCCCTGTGTGCTGGATAACTTTAGTTGTCAACTGACACACCTGGATAGAGGGGGGCCTCAATTGGGACTTGCCTCCATTGGACTGGCCTGTAGCCATGTCTGTGGGACATTTTCTTGATTGGTACAGCCCACTCCACTGTGGGTAGTGCCACCCCTGGGCAGGTGGTCCTGTATTGTATAAGAAAGCAGGTTGAGCACTGGTCAGAGGACCAAGTCAGTAAGCAGCTTTCCTCCATGGCTTGTGCTTCAGCTCCTGCCTCCAGGTTCCTGCCCTGAGTTCCTACCTCTGGCTCCCTCAGTGAGGAACTGTGACCCAGGAGATGTAAGATAAAACAAACCCTTTCCTCTCCAAGTTGGTATTGGTCAGAGTGTTTTCTCACAGCAACTGAAAAGAAATTAGAACACCCTGACATTCTCTATTCCTCTCTTCTACTGAATTTTCTTTCATAACATTAAGTATATTTCTTTCATAACATTTTCTCACTGCTCTAGTGCCCAGAACAAGGTCCATATGTGCCAATAGGCATAAATTAAAATAACATGATTAACTTTACATTAAAATATCAAGTAATCTATGCAATTAAACAGTAGAAAAATCAAACAGGAAAATTTTGTGTTTAATTTTGTTGCTTCCATTCTTCTCACCGATTTGGTTTTACAGCAAATATGAAAAGAAAGTAAATGTTCCACCTGCCACAGAGTTCTATTCTTTTCAACTTAACCACAAATTATAAGATCCACAGTGTCAACTTCCTTATTTACTAAATAAGAGGAACTGGCCCATGGTGATCAACTTTTTAAAGATCTTGTCTCTAAACTTCAGATGTGAGGTAGTGCTTATATAAATTGTTAAATTATCCATCATGGTATGTCTCCGCACTTAAGACAAATTAGCACTGTGTTTATATGAGTGCACACACACAGACCCTGCCTATATGCAAAAATAGGTAGTTAATTTCACTCCATTCTCATAATGCATCACACTTATCATACATTAAAACCCTACTCTTTACTCAAAGGAAGACTTTCTTTTTACCTTTTTTTTTAAAATTTTATGTGTTTGTGCATATTGCCTGCATGCAGGTAAGTGCACCCATGTTGTGCAATGCCCGTGGAGGTGAGAAGAGGCTGTCGGATGCCTTGGGACTGGAGTTACAGACAGTTGTTAGCTGCCATGTGGGTGCTGTGATTCGAACCCAGGTCTTCTGCAAGAACAACCAGTGTTCTTAACCACTAAGCCATCTCTCCAGCCCCCAGGAAGATTTTCATACTACCAGTATTTACAACTCAAGTCCTCATACAAACATCCAACCTTAGCAGATACCAAAATGTAAAAAATACAGCTGCACAATAAATAATACAGCCATATGCTCATGAGTCCATTTAAATTATAATGAAAAACAAGGAAACATGTCCAAGGACAATGGTTCACCTTGGGCAGAGGTATACAATGATTACAAAGGGGCATCTGTGACAGGTGGGGTGAAGACAGTTTTGTATTTCTTGATCTGAGTGCTGAATAACAAATGTGTATTCAATTTTGGAAAAACCAGATAAGCTGTATACTGATGATCTGTGCAAAAATCTTTTGAAAAGTAAGTATTAAAGTAGGTTAAGACTATGAGAGATAATGAACACAGTCCTTAAGAATATATTTTTGCATATGCACTAATACTAACTTTGCACTTGTTAACTACACTAAAGACCATTCTAATTAAGAAAGGAAATAACACATTTTAGAAATAACAGGCTTCTAAAATGTTTCAGTTTTATTATTGAAAAGTGTTAAGCTAAGCTTCAAACATTCAACAGGCAAAAGACAGATTAAGGTGAATCCTCTTCTGAAACTCCTTTCCCTATCACCTGCCAGCCTCTAGGACCTTGCACCTTGCTTGTCTGGGTCTCTGCTACCTCTATTATAGAATGAGAATCTGCTTCCTCAGTTCATGGTCAGGACCAAACAAACCTTTCATGTATAAAGCACTGGCAGCAGGGCCAACATAGTGAGCACTGAATAAATGTTGGTTTTTCACTCACATAGACCACTTAATCTGCCAGGTTGCTGAATAAATACTGTCTCTAGCTAGCCAATGGGAGAAATAGTGAAATGAAATGTGACACAGCCCTTTCTTAATTGTACCACCCGTCTACAAAGCAGTATCATTAACTCTTAGTTTTCTTTGTGTTGGAATTAGCTAAAGTAGCTACTGTAGCAGCAATCGCACTCCAATCTCATTTTGACGTTTAATCCTTTATTAGAGCTAACAGTTAAAGAGCTTTTAGAATAAAGTAACCATTTCTAGCATTGAATCAGCATAAAAAAATAACATCATGCTTTGAAGGAATTACTATGTTTAACATTTTTCCTACATTCACAACAATCCTATTAAATAGATGTGCTTAATATGCTGACTAAATTGGCATAAATCCCTTTTACTGGAGAGTGCATTTCATGTCCTTCATTCCTTCACCTTAGTTAGAAGACAGTAAGGGTCTCAGGACTTTGCAGAAACCAGATCATAACAAAGGAAAGAGGTTGGAATTCTTCAGCCCAACTTCTGTTCAAGTGCATTTTAAAGCAGGTACTTTCTCTTCCAGAGGAAATAAAGAACTCAAGTATCTAATCCTATTATTTCAATCCCACTTGGGATAACTTTCTTGGTTTACTGAGATGTTTATTCATTTGCCAAGTATTAATCCAGATGACAATTTGATAAGTCCACTATTAACAAAAACTTTTCAAAAAATATAAGTACTCCAGGTCAATTTGATGTCCATATAATGAAATTATCAGTGTCATACCAAAACATATAACCTTGCAGATTTACATAGCCCACTCAGTATAGCAGCAAAACACTCTAATACTTTACATGCTGTTTCTCCTGTCAATTAGAAAAAGTATATTATTTAATACAACATTGTCTCCTTCAAATAAACAAACTTAGCAGGAAATTTTCATTTGAAATTCATTCAGAGTCTTTTCATTCCTTACTTTAATTGTACAATTCTACTTCCAACTGTAGAATTCTACTTTGTAACAGAAAGTGAATTTGTTCAACCTCTTTGTACCACACAGTATAACTTACTGTGTACTTTGAGTACCTCAAGCAACGTCCTAGCATAAACTAGCATAATTTATTCCTATGCAGCAATCGCCTTAAGCGTTAGAATAATCCCTCTGTTTTCCAAAGGAAAAAAAGCAAGCTAATTTACTGAACACCAAATTATGGACAGTCCAGATATACATGTACATGAGTGCACAATTTAATCTTTCATATAATAGGACTTATGCCCCTCTACCCCCACTGTAAGGAAAAAATGAGGCACAAGAGATCTTGAGTTAGAAAACAACACACAACTGAAATGCAGGGCTATGAGCTGAGAGTGTAGCTCAATAACATAGCACATGGCTGTAAATCTAACCCCCAACACAACAAATGAATGAATGGCTATCTTATGCCAAAGGCTAGTCTATTCCATTTAATCCTGGCTGTGTTTCCCCACAACGTTCTCTCTTAACAGCAGGTTTCCATGATCACAAGTTCTTATGGTAGAAGAAACATACTGATAGTCCATGGACTTACATTTTTTAAGCCATTAAAAAAAAGTTAATGACAAACTGTGGAATAAATATGCAACTATTTACAAAGGACACAGTATGGAGAGAAAAGTGCTATATTCAAGAGGAACTGGCAACAGAAAATAAAGGCAACATTGTTATATTTAGGGTAACTTAGAGTTCAGAAATCCAAGCTGTTAAATTGAACACAGCTAAGGATGCAGCTCAGTAGCAGGGTGCCTGCTTAGCAGGAAGCGGGAAGGAGAGCAAGTGGAAAGGAAGGAAGGAGGGGCTCAACCCTTTCAATGAACTCATATTTACAGGAGCCACCATTGATAGAATGTCTGAGAAAAATCAGTCTTCATCCTTTCACTGTTACTAAGAATCTTCTGCCAGGTCCTCAAACCCTCAATCAAAGGGGCAATAGGTTCAATAATACAAAGGAAAAATAGGCGTGGCAGTGCCCACCTGTAATCCCAGCACTGTAAAGTTGAAACAGTGGGCATCCCCCAAGTTCAAGACAAGCCTGGGCAACAAGGAGAGTTACCAGGCCAGTCAGAGCTATATAGTAAAACCCTGCCATCAAAACAACAGCAGCAATAAAAATAATAATATACAAAGGAGAAGATATTTAAATTTTTTAATAGTCACAGAAACAAAATCTATTCCACCCAAAATAGCAAAGATTATTTTTCTATGAAATATCCATGGACACTCAAAAAAACCACAATTTTCCAGAAAACAATTTGGCAGTAAGTATATAAAAGCATACATACTATACACATTAAATTATTAGCATCTTTTAACCTAAAAGATTCCCTATGCTTCTGGGAATATGCTCTTAAACTCCAGAATACAGAAAAACAGATGCTCAAAACAATATTTTAAAAGAAACACTGGAAACAATATCTGACAATAGAAATCTATCCAACAGTAAGACGGAATGTCTTCCATTCCATTTAATAGTGAAGAAAAATCTCAGAACATGTTAAATTTTGGAAAGCAAGATGAAAAATAGTACCTAAGAGGGCTCCTACCTTGTCTTAATCCATTCAGCCTGCTGAAACAAAACACCTTAGACTGGATCATTTCTAAATAAACAAAAGAAACCACCGCTCACAGCTCCAGGGGCTAAGAAACTTGAGATTAGGGCCCAACAAACCTGGCCTCTGGTAAGGGTACCTTATTGTTGTGCCCTCCTATGACAGAACAAAGGATCTCAAAAGGCTGTTAGAGACGTACTCATTCCATGCATGAGGACTCTGTCCCAATGTCCTCACAAAGGAGCAGCTCTACCACCATCACCGGGGAAGCCCAGCTTGGTCTATGAAGTTTGAAGAGGGCCTCATTCACACCATAACACATTACACAAAACAATCTCAAGCGCACTTAAAACTCATTCTAAAAAGAGTTATTTCTACAACATGTAATCTGTTTTGCTGTTTGCTACACTTTAATTTTCTAAGTTCACAGTAAGAAAAAACTGCATGAAAGAATAAAAAATGAGGCAACATATAACTCATTAAAATCATAAGATAGTTAAAAACTCATTTCTAAAATGTTAACATACATGCTTAAAATATTTTAAATAGTTCCACAACTTCAACATTCTATCTTCAGAGGTGGGGGGAGTCAAAACATAAGAAAATGTTTATGCACAAAAAATGTGAATCAAGACATTCATGATTCAAAAGGTTTTAAAGAGTTCCTATGATATGATGGGCAATATCTCAGTACTACATGATCAAGAAAGACAAAGGCCCAATCCTTTCACTGCTTACATTTGTGTGGTAGGTACAGATGGCATAATACAACTGTATTAAATGTAATTTGGGGGCTGGAGTGACGGCTCAGCAGTTAAGAACACTGACTGTTCTTGCAGAAGAGCTGGATTCGAATCCCAGCACCCACATGGCAGCTAACAACTGTCTGTAACTCCAGTTCCAGGGGATCCAACAGCCTCTTCTGTCCTCCAAGGGCATTGCACAACACAGGTGCACTTACTTACATGCAGGTGTAACACTCATACACATAAAAATAAAAATAATAAATAAGATATAAAAAAAAGTAGCTGGGCATGGAGCATGCCTTTAATCCCAGCACTTGGGAGGCAGAAGCAGGCGGATCTCTGTAAGTTCAAGGCCAGCCTGGTCTACATAGTAAGTTCCAGGACAGCTAGGGCTACAGGGAGACCCCATCTCAAAAAGACAAAAAGACAAAAAAAAAAAAAGATACAAAAAGAAAATTTCTAATTGTAAGCATTATATAGATTAATGAAATGTTTTGTGTGTTTATTGACAGAAGCAAAGAAGGAGACTGTTCCTATAGAAAATCACTGAAGACAGTCCTAAGAAAAACACAAAACCAAAAGCTAAATAATGGCCAGCCATGCAAAAAAGCTAACAAGGAAAAATCAAGACATGGTAACATCAATTATCAAGGTTCAGGAGGGGAGAGAGGGAGTTGGACATATTCTAGCAGCAGAAAGGAAGCCAAGTAGATAAAGACCATGAAGAAGACCAAAGCTGGAGAAGACAGGCCAGATCACACTGGGATTTACAGTATGCGTCTATGCGATCCTAATTAGAAAAAGCCAATAAAGGGGGAAGGAAATCCTTTGTTTTTTTATAGGCTTCCAGAGACTAGACTGTAAAAAGCAAAAGCTGTAACAAAGAGGAAGCTGCTACAAGAATCCCGGAAGGAAGAGGTAATGGTGGCCTGGTCTAGAGAGGAAACAACAGAAACAAAACACAAATCAGAATGTATATGGCAGTTAGAATTCACGGTATTTACCAACAGACACTCAGGATGAGAAACATAAGGACCCAGAACAATTCAGTATAGCTCTTGGGATCCTGGCTGAATCACAGTTTACAAGGCTAAAACTTGAAGTGTATTTCTAATAACAGAAGAATGGGGAGTGTGTCATGAAGTACCCAGCAAATGTAGTATTAGTGGTGTTTATGGAAGGCTTGCTTCTCTTACTATGAGATAATAGGCACAGTAAACTAAATTTCCTCAGTATCTACAGTTCTCATAGAATTTGGAGGAAGATTAAATGAGAACCTGTGAAAAAAAGCTAAACACAGTTTCTGTGCTCAATAAATTAAACAGAAGTCACAGCATATTATATCAGCACTCAGAACAGAGAAAGTTCTCAATACATATTTTGTGGATAAACAGGCAGATAAAAGAAATGGGAGAATCGCCCAGGTCTTCTGATTTGATTTCATAATCCTTCTACAAAATTATGCACCCCTCCCAACGAGAAGAACAAAAAGAGGGAGAGAGGGTCATTACATTATGCAATCAATCAGAGAACTATGGAATATTAATAGGCTTTGGGGGAACAAACAAACAACATAATCCATGGTCTCACAGTCTTAACAGTTCAACATTATAGAGGCAAGTACATTAACTAAAATATACCATTTCTAAAAGTCATAAAAATAATCAGAAAAGCTTACCAGCTTGTTCAGTTTGATGAGTCTGTCTAAATCCAATGCAAAGAAAACACACAACTTGGAATTCTACTTACAACACCAGAGAGTAGGCAGTAAGAAACTACCAATAGAAGCCAAGGGCTAGATAGGGATATAAGTGAGTACCAGGGGGAGAGCACAGAACAGAAACCCTGAAAGCAATGCACAAGTACACATTTCCAAAAATCAGGATTAGTCAGTGTCTACCAGAGAACAGACCACTAGAAGTAGATATCTACCTCCAGTGAACACAGACAATTCTTGGGTTTAAGCTAACACCCCAAGATACAACCCCAACCACCACAATCACAATGTTGAAATATATTAGGTTTTTTTTAATTGGCATACAAGGTAATGAATTTCATTATGGCATCTTCATTTGTATTTTTTTCTTGTTGCTTCTCATCCCTCAGATCCATATCACTCTTCTGCTGGTGGCTCCCCACCAAATTTTGTTTTTTTGTTGTTTGTTTTGTTTTGTTTTTCAAGACAGGGTCTCCCTGTAGCCCCAGCTGGCCTGTGCTCACTATGCAGACCCGGCTGGCCTTGATCTCACAGAGATCCACCTGCCTCTGCCTCCTGAGTGCTGAGATTAAAGGCACACTCCACCATGTCCAGCTCTGGGAAAAAATTTTATTTTCAAGGCATCCATTTGTATTTATACCTCTAAGGAGACCTGAGGAACAGAAAAGTACAGCAGAGGTCTGGGCATGGCCTCAACAGAGGCCCCGGAACAGTACATACCTGCAAGCAGCACTTGGGAAGCAGGGGCAGAGGCAGGAGGCCAGCCTGGGCTACACAGGAAGACCCAAAGGGAAAAAAACACTCAGAAGAGTTCACTGACTGAGGTTGTTCCAACATTTTTATGTACGCACATAATTTCTATACCCAAAGTCAGTGTTTTGATAATGAAGAAGTCAAATTTACAAAATATGCACAGACTACATTAGCTCTCTCAAGCCTTTTTTCAATTATGCCCAGGATTGGAAATGATATAAAGATAAATTGCACAGCACAGTAAACTGTAAAAACTAATGCTGATAATTAAGATAGTAGAGATCATGGAAGTACAGTTTAGTATGTTATGCAATTTCCAAATTTAATAACCTATACAAATAAACAAATAACACAGGGGAAAAAATCAAAGAAAAATAAACCTGATAAGAAAATGTGTAATATGAAAAAGTGAATTAAGGAGATTACGGGCATCTGTACAGAGGAAGCATGCAAAGCTAGTCAGCTTTCATGACCCTTCATGACTTTAACTCTTCCATGGCAATGAACAGCTTCTGTTTTTTTGTTGTTGCTGTTGTTTTTTTTTTTTGCTTTCAGTGCATAGTTCTCCTTGGAGAACACTCACATTCATTTTCACTCATACACCAATCCCCTCTGCAAACATCTTCAAATATTCAAAGTAGTCCTTTCCACATTTCTAGGTGTTCTTTGCACCAACATGGTGCACTTATCTTATATAAACCCAAAAGTACTCTTTCTCATCCCTTCCCAAGATTTCCATTTTCTACCCCTTAATAGCTTATTTTCTATGGAAACTGCAGCTTTCGGAATTGTGGCTTTCAAGATTTCTAACATTCAGGACTTCAATCTTTTGGAACTGGAATTGAGAAGGATAGGCTTAGGGATCTTAGCGGTGTCAACATTCAAGGTTACAGCATTCTGCACAGTGTCTTAGGGGAATCTGACAGGCTTAAAAAACTCACTCTTAGAAACCAGGCAAAGATCCATAGGTCCTAGGAGAGAAATAAAGCAGCAACTTCATTAAAGGATCAAGAAATTTTCTGGAACTGGAATTCCACAGCAAGAAGTATGGTGCCACTGGGGAATGAGTGGCAAGCCCTCCATAAGACTGAAGGTCAATCAGGAAAATCACCATATCCTCCATTCCCACTGCAAACTTCCATACACAGAAAAAATTCAGATGGCACAGCATTGCTGATGCAGCAGAAACATGACTCAGGCCACAGAAAGCAATGAAACAACAACCCTCCATATATCAGTGGCACAAGTAGTAACAGTAAGGACAACCCCCATGTGCTCAACTAGTGACCAAACTGACTCAACCTATCAGAGCACCATTCTTACACATGGGTAATGTTCACCTGTCTCAACTACACCTATCAGTCAGCCACAAATTGAGATACAGAAAAGCAAGAAAATAAACCATTTTCAACAGCTAAAACAAAGAACAAAACCAGAGATGACCTAAATGTTAGAACTATGACACAAGATGCTAAAATGGCTATAAACGTTAACAGATCTAGAGGAAAAGATTAACATGTTAGAATATATACACATGATGAATAAATAAGGAATTTTGGCAAAGACATAGGAACCATAAGTCAAATAATGATACCAAAAATTTTTTAAGGTGATATCAAAGACAGACTATTTCTTTTATGTGATTATTAGTGAACTTAAGTTACTTCACTAGAAATCATCCAAATTGAAGAAAAAGGAGCTACCAAAAAAAAAGACAAATATTCACACCTCACAGCTGAGACAACATCAAATAATCTAACATATCCTTAGGTGGAGTACCAGAGGAAAAGAGAAAAAATATTGAACAAAAATATTATCTGAAGCCAGGCATAGTGGCACACATCTTTAATCCCAGCTCTTGGGAGGCAGAAGCAGGTGGAACTCTGAGATGGAGGCCAGTCTGGTCTATGTAGTGAGTTCCAGGCCAAATGGGGCTACAGGGAGACCCTGCCTCAAAAAAAAAACAAAACAAAAACAAAAATTATCTGAAAAGATAACAGCCAAGATTTCCCAAAATTAGTGGTAAATAATAAATCACTGATTCAAGGAATCTTAAAGGTGAAGGTTATATAGCGACCTTAAATTAAGCAAGTCAAAGTCAACTTCTTCACATTATTACAACAAAACATCCAAGACAATCAACCATAAAAGAAAAGGGGTTTATTTTGGCTCAGAGTCTCAGAGGCTTCAATCCAGAGTCAATCTGCCCAACTGCTATCAGGTCTACAGTGAGGCAGCATGCCTTTCAGGGACCACTTGGTGGAATAAGGATGTGAACCTCAAGTGGTCAGGGAACAGAAGGAAGGAGGAGCCACACTGCCTTAGGCCATTAAAGAGCATGCCCAATGACCGAACTTCCTTTTACTCGGCCTCACCTCCCAAGAGCACCACAGGCTGAGGACCAAAACATGAGCCTTTGGGGGGCACTTAAAACCCCAGCTATATGAAGGTTATATGTAAGCTATATCATTGGGAGTATGAGGTAGCAGAGTCTGTAAAAATATTTCCTGCAATCCTTAAAAAGACAGCGTAAGATCTGCCATCTCCACGTACAAGAAACTAGATGAAATGGGCTAAAACAGAAGCAAGAAAAGGTAGTAAGAGGTGCAGAAACTTAAAAGAAAAAAAGAACCCTAAACCCCAAAGTACAGACCAACAACACAAATTAAGTTTCATAAAAATTCAATAAAACTTTAAAAATATATATTTTCTTTT
>NW_008341810.1:5447926-5453205 GCF_000622305.1 Nannospalax galili | reverse complement strand
GGTTTTGTGGCACATGTCGTTAAACGCAGCCCTCAAAAATCCTCAGGAGGTCAAAACAGGTGGCTCTCTAAGGTTGAGGTCAACCTGTTCTACATGGTAATTTTCAGGCCAGCTGGGGCTACAGGGAGACTATGTGTCAAAAAAACAAAAAACAAGAGCAAAAAAAAGGTTTCTTTCCACAGGGTTTTGTGGCACATGTCGTTAAACGCAGCCCTCAAAAATCCTCAGGAGGTCAAAACAGGTGGCTCTCTAAGGTTGAGGTCAACCTGTTCTACATGGTAATTTTCAGGCCAGCTGGGGCTACAGGGAGACTATGTGTCAAAAAAACAAAAAACAAGGGCTGGGAGCATGCTACAATGCAAAGATCCATCTGAGCAATAAAGACAGGCCAGAATTTCGGGCATCCCCACATGTGCTAACTTAATATCCCTACAGGAAGAATACTAATTTAATCAGCACCTCATCTTTAGTAAGTGATGTTATATCAGCCACACCTAGCAGAGACATTCAAAGACTCATTAAGTAAACTTACCCAAAAAGCTTTACCATTTTTTCCATCTAAAAATAATAACCATACCTGAGACCACTGTCCACCCTAAGACATATGAATCAGTAATACCAAGTAGGAAAAAAGAGATATCTACTTAACACAGATTAGCTACTGAATGGTACTCTACCATTCGTGTACATACTATCTATTAAAATCTAAAAAGGGGTTTTAAGCATTCCAAAAGCCACTCATCCAAACATTCCAAACACATTCTTGTTATAAAAGAATAAGTGGAAATTAACTTTTCTGAGTAACAAATTCAGAATATGCAAATTGTTCTTTATTATGGTATTTTCTTTTAACAGCTATAAAAATAGGAGCCCTTGTGGTTTACACATCCTCACTCTGAAACCTACTTTTCCAAAATGATCTCAGTTATTTAACTTCAAACTTTGCTAGGATACGATTATTCGTTATGATCAGGAAGGCACTGTCTATAAACATACAATGGTATGTTTTAGAATTGATGTTTAAGTAAAAACAGCTGCTATTTATGTAGAACTCATGCAGACTGACTGAATGTAGAGAGTTCTCAGTACTTTTCTAACAGTCTGCTTCCATGCTGCCACATTATAAATCAGATGCCCTAAAACATCCTTCATATCTTTTACTCCTTTACAGGATTATGCTAAATCTAGCAAGCCTACCAGCTACCTACCTGAAAATCAACTTTAAAAGACTTAAAATGGGGACTGGAGAGATGGCTCAGCAGTTAAGAACACCGGCTATTTTGCAGAGGACCTGGATTCAATTCCCAGCAACCACCTGGCATTGGCAGCTAACAACTGTCTATAACTCCAGTTCCAGAGGATCCGATGCCCTTTCTGATCTCCACAGGCATTGCACAATGCAGGTGCTCTTACATACATGCAGACAATACACTTGTACACATAAAATAATAAAAAAATTTTAAGACTTAAAGTGAAAAATTAAATTTTCAGTATAGTACAAAAGCTATCAGATAGTTTTATAAGTAAGTATATAAAATCAGATATTCATATGTACTAAATTCAAAGGACCAACATATTTGCATGGTTCTCCAAGATTCAAAATACATCCCATTATACACACACACACACACACACACACACACACACACAAAGTGTCAGGCATGGTTAGTACACACTTGCTATCTCAGCATTCAGGAAAGTAAGGTAAAAAAATCACCAGTTCAAGGCCAGCCTGTTCTACATAGAGAGGCAGGCTCTGTCTCAAAAATAAATCAGTAAGTAGACTTCAGTGCAGTAGCGAGGGGCCCACATCTACAGTCCATATGCTCAGGAGGATCACCTGAACCTAGGAGTTTAAGGATGGCCTGGGCAGCCCAGCAAGATCCCATCTCAAAATAAACAAACACTGCACATTATATGGCAAAACAACATAGGAATCAAAGTTAATAGATCCAGGCTCTAATTACAGTTTCTATACAATCTTAATATTGATCCTAATGTAAAGTACATGTATATATATTTCTTACACAACTCAAGGGATTTATCATTGTGACCTATATAGTTGGTATTTTAGGTAAAAATACCAATAAGTGAAAACCAATATGCCATTTGACTTCACTAGAAGAGTCTAGAAACTGAACACTGAGATCATTGAAAATCATAAACAAGGAAGTTGCCAATTTGTTCTAAGACACTGGATCTAATAAAACTACAGCTGCACAACAAATAATGCTCATATTAAAAGTAAAATCATGAGAAAAGAGATTATTACTTTAGTTTACTATTTTTCTAGAACTTAGAATCTAGCACACAGCAGTCAAACATCTGTTAAACACACAAAGGAAAAAAAAAGCAAAATATAACCTCACACTTGATTCCTAATCATGAGTTTATAACTCAGTTCATATTAACCAATGCTTTTCAAAATGTCTTTTAAAATCTGTGACACTATAAATTAAATAAAATTCCAGGCTTTTAAATAACCACATCAATCTAATTACCATAGGTTGTGAAATTATCCAAGTTCATGACTTAAGACAAATGAGTAATATATTAATCATAGCTACTCAGTTTATATAAATGAAAAACTGAAAGTTAATCCCATAATGTTTTTCCACTAGAAGCTTGCAGTCACAAATGTGCTATACAGTTCTTCCTCAAAGTATGTAATCCCAAAATGTCCATGTGGCACCAAAGATATATTAGGTAAGAACAGATGCCAATAATTAAATCATACTATATTCCAGACTACCTATTTTTAAATGATGGACATTTTGTCAAAGTAGTATATGTAAACCATTAATCACAATACAGATGAAAGACATCAATAGCAACAATGGACTCCACAGACAAACCTTCAGGTCAAAAGTATTTAAGAGTTATAGTACAACTTTTAAAGACACTGTAACAGAGTAAAAAAAAAAAAAAAAAAACCAAAAAACAATAATCACTGAGTTGCAACTAAACAGATACTAGTTAGGGTAGCAATATGAAACGTATAAATGTGTTAAAAAAAATTTCAAGAGGCAAGGAATCACATCTCACTGAGGATAATTAGGTAGATTCCATGGCCGAAAAACACAGAAGAGCAGGATCTATGTCAAATTTTGTCTTCTGTTATATTTTCAACTTGTAAAATGGGACACTGAACACATTCACAATAAATATTCACTGACTGAATGAGCAAACATTTGGAATGGACCTTGAGAGACAGAGAGAGAACAATATAAAATGAAGAACGATGAAGAAGGCTGGAGAGATGACTCAAGAGTGCTTGCTGCTCATCTAGAGAACCCAAATTCAGTTCCTAGCACCCACATCAGGCAGGTCACAATAACATGTAACTCCAACTCCAGGGGATCTGACACCCACTGGCCCCTTAACACAACACACACACACACACACACACACACACACACACACACGCGCGCGCGCGCACACACACACACACACACACACACACACACACGCGCGCGCGCACGCACACACACGCACACGCACACACACGTGGGTCAGACACACACACACAAAAAAAATAAATCTTTTAAAAAAAACATGAAACAAAAAAATGAAGGAGGAAATCAGGACAAAGAGAGCCTAACTTTCCTTAATTATACTTAGGACATGCAAAAAATCAATAGGAGTTTATCTCTACCATGAACCCCATAGCAAGTTTAGATTTAACTGGTATCATCCAGAAATAAAAGAAACTTAATAATAAACGTAATGTGTGACGAGAACAAGGTGAATTACATGGTCCCTGCCTCAGCTAACCCAGGTGATGAGTTTAGAACAAACGAACAAGAAGGAGGATGACAGAGCTGAGGAAGGGTCGAGTGAAACTACAAGAATTTATGTTCTGATGGTTAGAAAAAGAGTATCATTAAAAGGAACAAAGCTAAAAAACAAAGAATATGGAGGTAGAAGCAGTCAAGTAAAAATGATGTTTACAGAGCATTCCTTGCTAAGCACTTCAAATACACCATTTTATTTGGACTTCACAACAACCCTATGAGGTAACTATACTCCTATTTTAAATATCAGACCATTCCAAAAAAAAAAAAAAATCACAATACTTTTCCTAGGCTCACAAAACTTCTTAGGTATGTGTCATTTCCTCCCTTCGTAAAAGATCTCCACAGCAGTGTGCTTAGCAAAGTGAGCCCCTTCCCAGCTGTACAGAAATGAAACATGTTTGTTCTAAATAAAGATAATGATTTTCCTTTGCCAATAAACCAGGACTGATCACTGAGGCATGAGAACTATGGTGGAGTCCTCTAGGAAACATTTATTTTTTTCAGCATGATCACCATAGACATCTTTAGGAACTTAAAACACCACAATCTGAGAACATCCTGTTCTTGCTCCTACTTGCTCAGTTATGCCCAAATCCATTAAAAAGCCAATCAATTCTAAGTATCTTCTAATTCTATGTACTACCGGCCTACTCCAAGCCATTATTAACTCTCAAATGGACAGGGTCTCCACTCTTCTAGACAATCTCCCCAGGTCCACGTCTCCACTTCTAGGGATATATTAAAAAGAATTAAAAGCAGGATCTCAAAAAGAAATCTGTGCATGTATGTTCCCAGCAACATTAATTACAAAAGACAAAGTGTCCTTGGATGGATGGATGGGTAGGTGGGCAGGTGAACGGGTGGACGGATGGATGGATGGATGGATGGATGGATGGATGGATGGACAGAGAAAATGTTGTACACATATAAAATGGAGTGTCTACATTAGGAATTTTTGTCATATGCTACAATATAGTTGTGTCTTAAGAACATTATGCCAAGTAACAAACAAGCTAGCAACAACTGGACAAATATTGTAGGATTCTACTTATATCAGGTACCTAAAATAATCAAATGCATAGAAATGAAAAGTAAAATGGCAGTTGCCAGGAGATGTAGAAACAAGAATAGTTTCAATTTTACAAGACAAAAAAAGTTCTGTTAATCAATAATTTGAATATATCTCACACCACTGAACTATATACTTAAAAGTAGTTTTATGTTACATATTTTCTATCAGGGTCTAAAAAATTTATGAAAGCCAAACAAACAACAAATACCCTTGCACCTGATTTCAATGGGAATGCTTCCAGTTTTTCTCCATTTAGAATGATGTTGGCTGTGGGTTTGTTATATATGGCTTTTATTATGTTGAGGTATGTTCCCTCCAGTCCAATTGAACATAAATGCATGTTCAATTTTTGTCAAAGGCCTTCTCTCCATCTATTAAGGTGACCATGTGGTTCTTGTCTTTGAGCCCAT
>NW_008341810.1:5445930-5447820 GCF_000622305.1 Nannospalax galili | reverse complement strand
TGTATGCAGTTTGCAAGTATTTTGTTGAGAATTTTTGCATCTATGTTCATTAAGGATATGGGTCTGTAGTTTTCATTTTTAGTTGTATCTTTACCTGGCTTTGGTATTAGAGTGATGCTGGCTTCATAGAAGGAATTTGGAAGTTCTCCATCCATTTCTATCTTTTGGAATAAATAAAGTAGTAGTGGATGTAGATCTTCTTTAAATGTCTGATAGTATTCTACTGTAAATTCATCTGGTCCTGGGCTTTTTTTAGTCGGGAGGTCCTGTATTACTGTTTCAATTTCTTTTTGTGTTATGGATCTGTTTAAGCTGTTAATCTCTTCTTGGTTTAGTTCTGGTAGTGTAAAGTATTCCCTTTTAATGTTCTGTATCTTTCTGATGTCTGTTGTGATGTTATCCCAATCATCACTGATTTTGTTGATTTGGAGGTACTCTTTTTTTCTTTTGGTTAACTGGGCTAGGGATCTGTCAATCTGCTTTATCTTTTCAAATAACCAGCTCTTGGATTTTTGATTCTTTGTATTGTTTTCTTTACTTCGATTTCATTCATTTCTGCTCTGATTTTTGTTATTTCTTCTTGTCTGCTGGTTTGGGGTTTCATTTGTTGTTGCTTTTCTCAAGTGTCTTGAGCTGCAATGTTAAGGCATTTATTTGTGAGCTTTCTGATTTTTTGATGTAGGCACTTAGAGCTATAAATTTCCAAGGTCATCTTTCTGCATTTCCCATAGTTGCAATGTTAAGTCATTTATTTGTGTTCTTTTTGATTTTTTAATGTAGGAACTTAGAGATATAAACTTCCCTATAAGGACAGCTTTCAGCGTCCCAGAGGTTTTGTTGTGCTGTATTGTCCTTTTCATTTAGTTCCAGGAATACTGTTATTTCTTTCTTAATTTCTCTTCTGACCCATTCATCATTCAGGAGTGTGTTGTTTAATCTCCACGTGTTCATGTGGTGAATAGGGGCTTCTTCTGTGTTGATTGTAAGCTTTATTGCATTGTGGTCTGATAGAATGCATGGAATTATTTCAATCCTTTTGTATTTGTTGGGATTTGTTTTGTGCCCCAGTATACGGTTGATTTTGGAGATGGTTCCATGGGGTGCTGAGTAGAAAGTATGTCCTTTGGTGCTTGGGTGCTCGGTAGATGTCTGTTAGGTCTATTTGATGTATGGTATTGTTTAATTCAGATATGTCTCTGTTTATTCATTGATCCCATTGACCTATCTAATGGAGACTGGGGTATTGAAGTCCCCTACTATTAATGAGCTGGGATTAATCTGGGTCTTAAAGTCCTGTAGCATTGTTTTTATGAAGTTGGGTGCACCAGAGTTTGGTGAATATATGTTCCTGATTGTAATATCTTCTTGGTTTTTATCATTCCATTTATCAGAATGAAGCGGCCCTCTTTATCGCTTCTGATTAGTTTTAGTATAAAGTCTATTTTATCAGATACTGGAATTGCAAAGCCTGCTTTTTTCTTAGTACCACTTGCTTGGTATATTCTTTTCCATCCTTTCACCTTAAGGTCATGCATGTCCTTGAAAGTGAGATGAGTTTCTTGCAGACAACAAAAAGTTTTTTTCTTTCTTAATCCATTCAACTACTCTGTGTCTTTTGACTGGGAAGTTCAGTCCATTGATATTTAAAGTTATTAATGAAAGATATGTATTGAATCCTATCATTTTTATTTCTGTTTATATTCTTGATATAGCTGTCCTTTTCCACATTTATACCTTCACTGAATTTCTTTCCCCAAACCCTTGGGTATAGTCATTCCTTTCTTCAGCTCTTTGTATCGCTTCCAGAACTGTCTGAAGGACTGGTTTTGTGGACATGAATTCCTTCAGCCTATTTATGTCATGGAAGATTTTTCTTTCCCCTTCAACCAT
>NW_008341810.1:5433420-5445856 GCF_000622305.1 Nannospalax galili | reverse complement strand
GGCTTTCATAGTTTGCACTGAAAAGTCAGCTGTAATCCTAATGAGTTTTCCCTTATATGTGACTTGCTGTTTCTCTTTTTCAGCTTTCAGTATTGTCTCTTTGTTATGTACACTTAGTGTTTTTACTATGATGTGCCATGGAGAGTTTCTTTTCCTGTCCTGTCTGTTTGGTGTTCTATATGCTTCTTGTATTTGTTCAGGCATGTCTTTAATTTCGGGAAATTTTCTTCTACAATTCTGTTGAAGATCTCATCCATGCTATTATCCTGGGATTCTTCTTCCTGTATGCCTATGATTCATAAGTTTGGTCTTTTTATGGTGTCACACAATTCCTGCATACTCCATTCTTGTGCTTTCTTAAATTTTTCATAATCTTTGCTTGAGTGGTCTAGTTTGCCCACTTTATCTTCCAGTCTTGATATTCTATTTTCCATTTCATTCATCCTATTTGTGAGACTTTCTCCTGTCGTTTCTAATTGGCTTACTAATTGTTTCACTTCTTCATTTCAGCCTGAGAAATCTTCAATATTTCTAGATCTTTTCTGAATTCATTCAGAAGTTTATCCCTATCTTCCTTCAGTTCTTTCATTTCTTTGTGTTCTTTAAATTCACTGAATTCTTTTATCATGTTTATAATTGTTCTTTTGAGTTCCATGTCCTGCATTTTGTCTAGGGGGTTCTCATCATACTCCTCTAGAGGACTGTTGATATTTGGTGGGGATAAGTTATTTTGGTTTTTCATGTTATTATTTTTTCTCTGTGATTTTGACATGTGAAATTCTTTTGTAGGTTTTGATTCTTGTGTGAGACTCAAGTCTTCAAGTTTAGGTATGCTTCTTTTTGTAAACTTTTTGTGGTTTACTTTTGGGGCATGAAAAACTGGTTCATCTAAGCCTCCAGTTCTCTCTTTTGATTTTATACTGGAGTGGCCAGACTGCTTTTGTCTTCAGGAGTTCCCACAGAGGCCCAAGTCAGATGAGGATCATATGCTCTCAGGCTTTCTCCTAAGATCTGGATCCCTCCAGGAAAGGTTTTGGCCTCAGGAATTTGGGAGTTGGACTGGCCTGGGAGTAGGGCCCAGAAAAGATGCTGGTCTCGAGCAGCTGGTGGCCATGACACTCAGAGATGCAAAGGGAGATGGGGGTGGGAAGAGAGGAACTGGGTTGGTCTCGATACAAAGGATCAGGAAGCCGAAAGTTCAGCCCTGGCATCCAGGAATGAGGCTTGCGGATTGTGTAGGCCCAGGGAAGCAGAGGGAGGTGAGGGCAGGATCAGGCCCAGAGGGCTCCTGGGGATCTCAAGAAGGAACTGGGTCCGTCTGGATGCAAGGGATAAGGAAGCAGTGGTAGCCCCAGACCAAGAGCTCAGTCCCAGCTTCCAGGAAACAGGCTGGTGGGCCATGCAGCCCAGGGAAGCAGAGGGAGGTGAGGGCAGGACCAGGTCCAGAGGGCTCCAGGGGACCGCAAAAAGGAACTGGGTTGGTCTGGATGCAAAGGATCAGGAAGCAGTGGTGGTTTCCCTGGTATCTGGGGTGCCAAGACAAGGAATGGGACAGAATCCAGGCTCGGAGGAGAGACAGGCGGGGGAGATGGGAAGGTGAATGAGTCTGGGGGAGTCAAGTCACAGAGGGCACGATCGACTTACAGGGAGAGAGGCCAGCGGGAAGCAGAGGGAAGTGAGCCTCCACCTTATTTTTTAAGACACGTTCTCTCACTGAACTTGGAGTTCACAAATTCAACTAGGCTGGCTGGCCAATGAGCTCCAGGGATCTGCCTGTCTCTACCTCTACAGCACTGGGATTATAGACACATGTCACCATGCCCAGCTTTTTACACTGATGGTAGGATCAGAATCATGCCTTCATGCTTGCAAAGCAAGCACTTTACTGACCTATCGCTCCTTCCCAAAATGTTATCCTTTTACTTCAAATGATTAAAATGCATTTGTGCTTCAGGATCTCTTGGAATTCTATCCCCAACTCTTCAGAAACTCATCCTTCAGAAACCATCTTTTAAAATGTGACCTTGAGGGAGCTAGAGCAATGGCTCAGCAGTTAAGAGAACATACAGAGAACCCAAGTTCAGTTCCTAGTACCCATACTCTGCAGTCCACAGGCACCTGTAAATCCAGTACCAGGGGATCAAATGCCTTCTTCTGGCCTCCATTGTACTGAACACACATGCACAAACTCACTCTCTCTCTCTCTCTCTCTCTCTCATAATATTGAAATTAAAAATCTTAAAAATGTGACCTTTGGGACAGCCAGATGGCTCAGCAGTAAAGACGCAAGCCAACAATCCCAACAACTTCAGATCAATCCCTAGAATCCACAAGTTGTTCTCTGACCTACACACATACACACACACACACACACACACACACACACACACACACACACATTTTTTTAATATAAATGTGACCTTTTCAGAAGCATTCCCTAACCAGCCTACCTAAATTAGCAGGTGCCCACACCCCACATTATCCACTTTATTTTCTATCACGTGTTCTCTTGTTCCTTAATAGGTACATCTCATAAACTTAAATATTATTTATTTCCCCAACTGAAATATTAGCACAAACACTGAGGAGCAAGGGTCTTATAATCCTACTCATCAGTGTCCAAACACTTCCCATAAGCCTGTAATACACTTGGCATCCAAGTATTCATTCATTTCACATTTAAAATTGCTCTATGAATAGGTGCTTAGCATTGGCAAGGACCTCAGGACCAATCTCCAACTCCAAAATATAAAGTCATTCCCTCAGGTTATTATTAAATATACATGAATATATATATGGATTTTTTTTTTATGTGTATTGCCTGCATGTAGGTAAGTGCACCCGTTGTGTCATGCAATGCCCATGGAGGACAGAAGAGGCTGTTGGATCCCCTGGAATTGGAGTTACAGACAGTTGTTAGCTGCCATGTGGGTACTGAGATTCAAACCCGTATTCTGCAAGAACAGCCAGTGTTTGTAACTGCTGAGTCATCTGTCCAGCCCCTGTATATGGATTTTTATCACTAGCATTTGGCTGCAAAATGTTTTAAGATTTTCAGTTACGTAAAATAACAAAGGTGGACAGAGGAACTGTGGCTCAGTGGTAGAGTGCTTGCATTCCATGTGCAACACCCTGGGTTCCACCCCCAGCACCACAAAAAAAAAAAAAAAAAGTGCCAAATGACATGCTAAAGAGACAACTAATTTCTTTAAAAATACACAGTACTTCTTGATTTTACTATCTATATATAGCTTCATAGTTCTATGGGTTTTTCCATTTATTCTTGGAGAATTTCATAATGCATTATGATCATATCCACCCATTTCTCCTCTCCAACTCTCCCCAGACTTCCACCTAACACGTCCCCCCTCCAAACTTCATGTCCTCGTCTTCTTTAATATCCCACTGTGTTCAATTAGTGCTGTCCATATGTACATGGGTATGGGATCATCCACTTCTTTTCAGTATACCTACCAGTAGCCACATCCCAAAGAAAAGTAACTATCCCCTAGCCACCATTAACTGCCTATAGCTCCTCACCTAGGGGTCTCCCCATCCGTGCTGGAACTTGTACTTGCTTGATACTGTGCAAGTAACCACAGCTGCAGTAAGTCTCAGGCTATTATTTAGATCACAGAAGGATCTCAAGTGACATTGTCATTTATTCTCTGTATGTGTGTGCACAGATGTGTGCTTATGTGTATATGTGCACTTGCATGCACAGGTGTGTGTGTGTGTATGTGTGTGTTGTGTGTGTGTATCAACAGATCAACAGATATTTATTTCCACATCTTGGCTATTCTGAATAATACTGAAAAGGAACATGAAAGTGCAGGTATCTCTAAACAGTAGTAACTGTAATAACACAAACAGATAAACTACAAAGTATGTGCTTTCTTATATTATACAAATACACATCCTGTCAAGTTTCAGGTTTGTATTACTCCTACAAAAATTTTTCCTAAATCAACTGCAACACCGTTATACACCCAGTTCCTCAAGTCATGGCTACAACCAAACAGTAACTAAATATTTTAAAGTATATGAACACACATACCAAAAACTGGCTTTTCACTTTAATACCCTTTAGTCCTTTCTCAGATCTATTCTGACAGACTTAAAACCTGAATGCGCATCAGAAACCAATTTACAAAGACAAATCCCAAACAGCACAAGGTACCTATAACTGCAGTTTAAAAAGATGTGTTTTTAATTCACTCCAAGAAAAAAGGTATATGAATATGTGTGGCAAAGCAGAGCTCAAGATGATCACAGTCAAGCCAGTGGGGAAGCAGAGAACCTTACACATCATTAAAGGGAAAGGCAGAAGTTTATAGGTAGAGAGAAAGAGTAAAGAAGGGGATCAAGATGATTTCATTATTCAACATCAGATCTTTTTAAAAAAGGAAAGGAATACAGTAGTAAAAGGGAGGAGTGCAAAAACACTCATCTAAGCATTAAACTATCACTATCAGATCAAAACCTCAAGTAGGACTGGGCATGGTCACACAGGCCTATAATCCCAGCAATGGAGAGGGCAAAGCAGGACAACTGAAAGAGAATCTGCAGTTCAAGACCAGTCTAAAGAAAAACACAACAGAAAAAGAAAAAAGACTGTTCTAAGCTGCATAGTGAGTCCTTGTTAGAGATGTAACAAAAAATTCAAGTGAGCATTAAAAACCTGTTTGTACTTATTAAATCACTTATCAAATGTAAATCACTGTCATTATTCCAGGAATTTTTTCCCTGAGGCTGTTTAATATTCAGTAATCACATAAGGTGCCAACTTATATTTTTTAGATTAAATTCCACCACTTAATTCAGTAAGTTTCTGAAGAGTTTCACTAACACAATGACAAGTAAAGATCAAACAGAGAGCCAGAGAATGTGAAAACAACTAGAGAAAAAACAGTAAGTTTCACAGAGGCCAAGATCTAAAGCTCACATATATAAGGAGAAATACTCAGACACAGGCCTGTGTAGAATGCCTGTCCAAATGAACTGCTCTTGTCAGGCTTGGGCTCCCCAGGTGTGCTGGATAGCTTTAGTGTCAACTTGACACACCTGGGTTGAGGGAGCCTCAGTTGAGGGAATTGGCTTTATTGGACTGGACTGTGGCCATGTCCATGGGGCACCTTCTTGATTGTTGAGTGGTGTGGGAGGGCCCAGCCCACTGTGGGTGGCGCCATCCCTGGGCAGGTGGGCCTGTGTTGCATAAGAAAGAAGGCTGAGCAGGAGCCAGGGTAGCAAGCCAGTAAGCAGCGTTCCTCCATGGCCTGTGCTCCAGCTCCTGCCTCAGGTTCCTGCCCTGAGTTCCTCCTACCTTGGGCTCCTGGATGAACTGTGACCTGGGATATGTAAGCTAAATAAACCCTTTCCTCCCCAAGTTGGTAGTGGTCAGAGTATTTTGTCACAGCAATGAAGAACAAACTAGGACAGGCCTGTGGAGAAAGCTGGAAAGCAGGAAGAGAGTTACCCCATCTTTAAGAAAAAACAAAAAATCATGAATAGTCACTATTAAACACCCTTAAAGCTAAAGTTATCTCACTTAAAACTGTATGACCAATGAAGCCTAGGAGAAAGAAAAGGTGGTGGCAGCAGCCATGATGGTTGTGCAGTTGCACTTCAAGGGCCAAATGAAATGAAGCCAAAAGTCCAATCAATCATTGGCTTGAGGTTCCCTATCCCAACAGTACTTTCCTAGTAATGAAGTTCTCTGAGGAGGAAATGTTCAGCTAGAAGAACACAAGATTGAGAACTATGATTTAGGATCTAAGCATCCTTAAAATCAGCAACAAAGAAACCAGTCAAGGAAGATGTTTACTGAAAGTAAGACTAGAAAAATGTCAAAGACTGAGTGTAAAATACCCATTAAGATGAAGATCTAGCTGGACAAGGAAAAAGAACAGCCCCCTTCATTTGGCATTAGAAATTATCACCTACAGATCCAGCTTGAAATTCACAGGAAATTCAGAAGTTAATATTGTAAGAAACTATAGGACAGTACTCAAGAGTCTGTTGTTCATGGGGGACTGGAGATTCCTAGATGTGAGAATCCATGGTGATACATTATATTAGCTCAATCTGGAAACAGTTATTCTTTACTACAGAAAAAACACATATTAAAACTTGGTAGAAGAAAGGCTTCATGTAAGCATCTTATGTAAATATATTGTCTTTGGCTACTAGTGTTTCGGTTTTACTCATCAAACAACTGGCAAATATATGTGTGACTTTTGCTGTTGCTACCAACTTTACAAATTCTCATCTAAGTCCAATTGCATACCATTTACCTAATTTTGAAGTGATATGAGACACCATGCTTCTTCTTCAATTGTGCAAAGGCTTATGCTAATTTAAATCATCCCACAAACTCTTTTCTAACCTAAGAATAAAGCAAATTTTATCAAAGTTTCTTCTAAGCCTTTTCGTAGCCATGGCCGATACTCTCAAGACTGCTACTTCTACACTGCCCCTAACTGCCTTCTGACCATCGGCCACTCTCTTCCAGCCACACAGCATTAGCTCTCTCAAACACAGAGGTCACCACGTCATTCTCAGCTTCAATCCCACAGTGCCTCTCACCCCTTAACAACAGGTAACAGATTGAGAATTTTAAGAGTTTATGAACAAAACTCTCAGGATATTCAAAATGTCTTTACATTCTCCAGAATCTGTGCACATACAGTATTTTTTAAATGCTTTAATTTCTCAATTAAATTCTTAATACTTCTCGGTTAATAGAAATGTTGCTGAATCTTTTCTGTGGCTTCCCATATTCCTAGCACATGGCTAAGAAGCTCAGTTTCAGATGGGCTGACACTTCTATCACATCAAATACTAGGGAACACACTGGGTAATCTGGGCCCTTTCTGCTTTTACTTCCTACTGCTCTACATACACTCCAAGCACAACTCTGGAGGCAAGTTACTTGCAGCTTATTCTTCTATACACCTCCTCTTAGCCCTTTCATCCACCTCCACATTAAGTCTACATACAGGGTCTACCTCAAATCCTATATGCCCCCAGTACCCTACAGCAGTCTCTTCCTTTCCCCAACACTCAGCACTCCAACAGTATGCTAATCAATGTGTCTCATTTTGTTCAGTTTTATAAGTAAGGTTATATACAACATATAAGTTTAAAAAAAAAATCAAAGCTTTGGATTTCAACATCTAATGTGTAACAGGTAAGTTATCTGAAATCATTCTGAACCCATTTTCTCATGTCTTATAGAGGTAGAAGTAGTTATCTAACACATTTAGTCCAGATCCCAAATCACTGATGTATAGAAAGTACTTAGCACAGTACTGACACCCAAAACAAGTTTAGTTATGTTCCTGTTACTACCTAACCTGTGCTTCTATGAGTTGCCCGGGGGCAGATTCACATCCTACTTTTATTTGTATTCTTTCTCATTCCTAGTTTGCTGTATCTTACATGTGCTTAGTAACTGCTTAGTTGAAGAAACTTATCAAGTCAGAAATAATCTCCTAGTTAGTTCCTAACAAGGTCGAAACACCAATGAATATCAAAAGTAGCATGCTAATCATTACTAGTTGCTAATTTAATATAAGCTTAATCACTTTATACTTACCTACCATATACATAAATGTATAGCTCCAAACATTACTTTTGAAAGTACTAACATCATATTAACAATGATTACCCCAATATCCAAGATGCTGGATACAGTTACTCCAGAGCAAAGTCTAAATTAATACAAAACATTAGAATTCACCCACCCACAAATTAAGTCACTAGCAAATTACCTCTGTATGTGTCTTTCTTTTTGTATGCTCAGTGGTTAAGAACACTGACTGTTCTTGCAGAAGACCCAGGTTTGAATCCCAGCACCCACATGGCAGCTAACAACTGTCCATAACTCCAGTTCCAAGGGATCCAACAGCCTCTTCTGTCCCCCACGGGCACTGCACAACACGGGTGCACTTACCTACATGCAGGCATAACACTCATAAAATAAAATTAAAAAAATACTAAATAAAATTTTTTTTTTTTAAAAAAAAGTAAGTTAAATCTTAAACCCACATTTCCCACTGGCCCTTTTGAGCTCTCCCAAGCTGAGATCCAACAATGATCAACAGTTCCTGATATACTCGGAAGGGAAGCAAGAGATGGTATGTTGCTAAACAAATGAGATTACTGCTCATCTTCAAACATTCAGAACAGATTGAGTGAAATGGATATAAGCAGGCTCTTTAGTCCTATGGCTAGAATGCAACACAGGTGCAAGAATAGCCAGCTGAAGAAATGTCTAGTAATGACAGAATGGGGAAGAATGCAGAGGAGCTTCAGCAGGCTTCAGGAAATCACATTCTGCTGTCCCAGGGCAAACAGCAGCGTATGCAGAGCAAATCTAGTGTTGAGTATGACTCAAAGCAACACTCATGTACTATACTCCTGCCAAGTGAGGTAACATCTACCTGATAAACCTTAGGAATGCAAGGTAAGAGCATTAAACGTTTAGCTTACTGTTTTGGGGGGTTTTTTTGAAAAAGAATAACTTAAGCTATTCCCATCTAAATTAGTGAAAGCCTTACAACACACGTAGTTTTAACATTTCTGGAGAATATAGCCCTTCTAAATATATTATACTTTGAGCTAAGAATATTTTAGGTTTCTGATGTTTTGTTGTTGTTTTGAGACAGGGTCTCACTATGCAACCTGACTGGCCTAGAACTCATTATATAGCTCTCCTTGCCTTTGCCTTCCCAGTGCTGTGATTAAAGGTGTATGCTGCCACGGCTAGCTTTGTTGAGATTTTGATACATCTAACACACATATTTTAAAATGTTCATTTATATTCCCAATAATGTACCAAATTAGTAAAATAGTATTTTACTTAAGAATCTTTACATAAACACTAAAGAATGTTACTTTATTAAAAATTACAGAATAAATTTTTAAAGCTAACTTTAAAATTCTGAGGCAATTAGCTACATATAAAAATAATTAGCGTTCAATTACTCTATATTTACTGAGTAAAGACTTGTTTTGCATGCGCACACAAGATTGAGAGAGACAGAGCTAGAGACAGAAAGAGAAGAGAGAGAGCTCTGCTTTTCCACGTTTTTTAGAACTATTATATCAATACTTAAATGAAGCTCAGGCGCTCCCCACTGGAGTCAAGCCTTTGACACTCTGTTAGGTAAAAATTTTAAAAAGCAGTATTTTGAACCATTAAAGTATGGTTTGGAATATAATCAGTCAACTTCTAGTCACAAATCCCTACCTTGTTATTCTTTAAGTATGTGTCTGTGTGTGGGTTTGTGCGTGTCAGCACAGGTGCCCTCAGAGGCCAGAGGTATGGATCTGCCTGGAGCTGGAGTTACAGGTAGTTGGGAGCCACCTAATGTAGGTGCTGGGAATCAAATTTGTGTCCTCTGCAAGAGCAGTGTATGTCCTTAACTGTTGAGTCATCTCTTTAGCCCCCTAATTTGTAAACATCAATCATTTAAATTACTTCTTTTAACAACAAAAAAATAAGTATACCCAATATAAAATTCTACTATTATAATCTACACAATTTAAAATTTTATTATGATAAATATTGGTTCTACTGGATTATGAAAAGTTAATATGGAAAGAGAAAGAAATTATGATCCCATATTCATTATGACAATGGGTCTGTTTATTTTGATAATGTCACTGCCTGTCTCTGTAAGAACACTTTTCTTGCTTAAAACTAAGCACAAGCCAGATTTAAAGGCAATTTATTCTTTAAATACACTAAAGTGAAACCCTTAGGAGGCAAGTTTCAGTAAAAAAGAATGCTTTCCAGACTTCTATTAAAAAGAGGCAAATTCTTAAGAAGTTTGTAACACTGCGCAACAAAAATACTAATCTGGAGAGAAGAATAAAAAGTGAGTTGGCTGTTATTTTACAAAGCTATTGAGAACACTGACAGCTAAATGATGATAATCGGGAGCCAGAGAGAACGATTCTCAGAATTCTTTCAAAAATTTGCTCTTTTCAAGATCCACATAAAGTATAGTTGTCTCTTTACTGATGCTCAGGTCCACATCCATCCATTAACACTATCTAGAATATACCATGGCTGTATTTTATGTTATGGTTCCGCTTCCTAAAGTGTAAAATAACACTATCAGTCTGTGTTCTGGGCTTAACATAAAAACTGAAATCATAAAAAACTACTCACACAACCTAAAATGTGAGAAAGTGTCCTATAGAGGTCATAGAATTTAAAGCCACTTAAAATATTTTCTAATATTGTAATATGTTCTAATTTTCATGAGTGGTTTTCAATCTACATTTCCCAAAACACCAGGCCTACTGAGTATATTTACATAAACGTATTAAAATTACTGCATTCAACTTGGACACTGTGTAGCTTTTATGATCTGAAACTTAGGTGGAAATGTTTCACTTCTTAAAATTAATATTCTAACAAAAGGAAAAAATTAAAATCAACAGAAATAATTCTAGGAGTAACATTATTTTAGTACACTTATTTTAAAGCACTACAACACAAACTCATTTTGTGTGATATATCTGATCTTTCCCAGTAAGAATCACCTTTCCTTTCCCAGTGTCATAAATAACCACAGAGAAACATAAAGGATTGTAGCTTATTAAAATTCCATCTGAGGTTATTTTCTTAATATGATGAACACAATGTAATATACACATGTATAAAATAGTCAATAAATGCCAAAATTCTAGATCACTATGCAATTACTTATTAATCAAGCATTTCTGCTCCCCAAAAGAACTACACTCCTATATCTCCTAGAAGACAAAGCAGCTCTGTTCCAGTCTCACAGGAGGCATTAAACCCTCAACCCATAGTCCTAGTTAGCTGGTCTATCACTATGCTTTACTGCGCTATTTGCTACATTTTTACTTGGAAATAGTAACTCCTTGAGCCTAAAACCATCCGGTATCACTCACATGACTATGTTCCTAACACTGTTTATTCTATAATCTTTTATCCATATTGGCCAGCCACAGGTTTACTGTTTCAGTTCCATTCCACAGGTTTGATGTTTCTGCGCATGTTAAATACACTGCTCTGCATAGTCTACACCCTAAACTTCCAAAGTGCCTGACCAAGTTGACCAACATCCTCCTTCTCCCTAGGGCAGACAGGAAACAGTCTGTCACAGAACTCGGAGAATAGCTGCTTAGATCTAAAGACTCTATCTCCTGAGCACTTCCCAGAGCAGCTGTTAGCAACTTCCAGGCGCCTGCTGGGCTATCACTTAAGTTAAATTAATGATGGGTCATCTTATTCCTCTTTCCTTTTTCCTCTTTAACCTTGTTATTCCTGCAGAAAACTACAGATCTACTTTAGAAATAAACGCAGTACTTAAAAAATAAGAGTTACTTTAGCTCCTCCACTTCTCCCCTGGAAATCTTTTCAGGACCTTTACATCATTGCTTAAACCACACCAGATCAGTTATATAAGACAACGAAGACTTTTAAAACATACAATTTTCTACTTAACCTTACCAAACACATTTGCAACTTTTCATTAAGTCCTAGAACGTTCTGTATTAAAAAGATGTTGGTGCAGTCCATCAGAACCGTGCTGCTCAAATAACACGTCACAAATATCCTGCACTTGGTAAATTTTAGGTGTTTCTGGTTACCTGCCGAGCTTTCTACACCTTTTGTAACCCAGTGATGATCTCCCAACAACAAATGCTTTCCATCCCTTAACACGGCCTACTACCCCTTAAAAAATATGCATGAGACTTGGACGTTTCTTCCTATTAATACGGAACCACGAATGCCACTAGGTGCAGCGGCTCTCCAAGAATCCTCTTTAGCAGCTCCCCCGAGACGCTGCGCTCAGCGGGGCTCTCAGGCAGCAGAGGCCGACCAGGATACCGCAGTGCTGCTGCTGCTACTACTGCTGCTACTACTGCTACTGCTACTGCTGGTGAATACTTTCTCCAGCAGCTTTAGAAGAAAGGGGGAAATGCAGCCTGGGACCCTGCAGACCCTAAGTGGCTCTTCGGCTGCACGAAACAGAAACCACTGCATTGCTCAGCTCGGAAGATCGCAGAACCCCACTGAAGGGCGGGGAAGCCAACGCCGTCCGGAGGCTCAGCCGAGGGCGGGGTGTCAGGGTGGTAAGGAAGGCGTCCGAAGTGAGGCGAAGCGGCGGGGCGCCTGGACTGCGGGGACCGCGGAGTCCGGGGATCCTGCCAGGCGGGGTTTCCCCGCCCCCCAAGCCCGCCCGACACTCCACCGGCCTCACCTGTCAGGAGCGCCGGGCGCTCGCCCGCAGCCTGAGAAGACGCGGCCGCTCCAGCAGAGCCTGCCGCCCGCGGCCCGCGGAGTTGCCGGGGCACCAGGTCGCATCCGTCCGCCGCCCCTGCCATCAGCAGCCCGAGCACCAGCAGCGCAGCCCAGCGGCGCCGAGGAAGGCGGCCCGAGGCCGGGCCG
>NW_008341810.1:5428444-5433369 GCF_000622305.1 Nannospalax galili | reverse complement strand
GGCCCCCGGCCACTCGCCCGCTCCTCGCCGCGCCACCGCCGGCTCCCCGGGCGGCCCCTGGCGCCTCAGACGCGGGCTTCCCCCCGGCGCCAGCCTGCTCCGGTCCGCGGTGTCCTCCCGAGCTCCGCTGCCCGCGACGTTCATTGGTTCCGATTATTTAAAAAAAAAAAAGTGGGGGAGCAGTGAGGTACCGCGTCTCCCGGCCGGCGTGACGCCCGCGCAGCTACCGCGGCGAGACCGAGATCCGCTGCTCTGGCGCTGCCAAGCCCCAGCCCAGCGCCCGCGCCGCCGCGGCGCATCCCCCCGCCCCCTCCGGCCCGCGCTCGCCGTAGTACCAAGCTCGGCCCGGACGCGGCCCTCCCCTCACACATTCGCTCAGCTACCAGTCCCCCGCCTCCCTCAGCCCCGCCAAGGCGCAGGCGCGGCAAGGTGGCACTGCGCGTGCGCGGCGCTCAGGCTCCGCCCCCGGAGGCGTTCCCGGGCAAAAGGGCGGGACGTAGGAGAGTTGCTAAGGCGGTGACTGGAAAGCCCGGCGTGAGTAGGGAATGCGCCCCGCCCCCGCCGTGTTTGGGTGAGGGGCGGCCACCGAGGGGATCGGGAGAGAAACTGTGGACTTTACCATGTCCTTTGAGGGAGTTGGCAGCCGAAAGATAATTGCTCGAGTCAGAAAAGCCTTGCAGCGGAGTCCCCTAACTTGGGTGTAGGTGGAGCTTACCAGTGACCCGCTGTGTAGAAGTGGAGGGTAGCCTAGTCCAGCGTTTTATTTACTTGTCAAACATTTGACAAAGGTCTTGTTCTGTGCCAGTGTGCAAGGAAGTGCTCTAAACGCTTTACGGAGTTACACATTGTAACTCATCTTTCTCATCGCCATTTTGCAAAAGAGTCTAAAGCCCTGAATGTTTTATAGCTTGATCCAGGGTCCCACAGCTAATAAATGAACAATGGCCAGATTTACCCTGCACTGATTAGAAATGTAGAAGAATTTGCCCTAGCTTTTTATTCTTCTAGATGCAAACATTACCTGCAGTCATCACCACTCGGTTCCGCGTCCCACCCCCACTCACAGAGTCTGTCAGCTGAATAGGTTGCTACAATACAGCATAAACTTGACCACTTTGCCTCCCAGGAATGAAGCAGTTTTGTGAACTCAAAATGTGCATTCTCTTATAGATGCTGTTCGAAACAGGTTTAATTGGTTTAACAGAAAAGAGCCAGAATCTATCTCCTACAGGAAGTTGTCAATGCTTGTTTGAGAATATTTTGTTGGTGGTGGGTTTTGTTTTTATTATGGTGGGGGTGCACAGTATGGGACCCCTATGAATACGCTCTACCACTGAGCAATACCTCCATCACCACCCCCAATCAACATGTTTTCAGGAAACCTTTGAAATTTAAAAGGAGGTGCTGAATACAGTAAGACCCTATCACCTGAGAGATAGAGGAGAGAGAGAGAGAGAGAGAGAGAGAGAGAGAGAGAGAGAGAGATCTTGTAGCTAGGGTTGTTAAGACTAGGGTAGCTAGTCTTCTGGCTGTTGGGTTTTGATGTTGGATGTTGCTATTGACTTTGGGTTTATTATTATTATTATTGGTTTGTTTCAGAAATCAAGAAGACATTCAGATTAAAAAAAAAATCTCCTAAAGAATTTCTTAGGTAATTTGACCAAAATAATCTTGGGTATCATTCACTGAGGCGGATGCACAGTACAGAAAAGAACAAAGAATAGCACTGAGGCTAATCAACCCAACAATTATTTGAGAGACTTCTTGGTGGTATTGTGTTCAGAGGCCATTCCTTACAGGACAACAGGAAGATTATATTTTGCTTGCTGAAAGGCACAGCAATGAAGTCATATGTTTGCTTAGTAGACAGTACTCCTAGGGCACCAGGAGCTCATCAAATAAACAGGCTGGTTTTCCTGATCTCCAGGAGGCATCATTTAATTCCTCAACATTTGCTAAACATCTAAATTTGTGCCAGGCAAGGTATTAGATGGTGGGGATTCAGCAGACTAAGAAAAACACCTGAAAAATCAACTAAGTGAGCACTTAAGAGTATGAGATAGCTGAGCTGGTGAGATGGTTCAATGGGTAAAAGTGCTTGTTGCCACACCCAACAACCTGAGTTCAAGCCCCGGAACCCACATGGCAGGAAAAAAGAGAACTCCCTGCAAGTAGTCCTCTGACCTCCACACATGCACTGTGGTACTCATGCCCACACACAGGTAGTAAAATGCAATAAAAATAAACAACAAAAAAAAATGATAGCTTTACTTCCTGGGGACCCCCTGCCATCCTGCTTAGGAGATAAAACACATGCCCTTTAAATAATTAGAGGCTAATACAAAGCAGAAATGAGTAACTAAATGGGTAATGCAAATACCCACTGTTATAGAAATAACAATATATAACCAGGAACAAATTAACAAATCACTGGTGTCTAGCTTCTTCAACAAAGATGATGTACCATTTCAAGATAGGGAGGGTGCAGGCACTGAAAAGATACTGAATTCAGAGTTGTGTTTATTTCTCACAACTACAGCCACAGATAGGGAACCAGCAATCACTGTAGAGCCCTCTCTCAGACCCAGACAGGCCAGGATAAATCCTCCACCTTACATCATCTTCCTCTTGGGTGCCTAGGGTTCTAGCTGTTAAAGTGAGACTGTTGCTCAGAGTGTGCCTGTGCACCCTAGCACAGACCTAGGTGACAGGCGAGAGCACCCACGTTCACTATTGGGGGGGGGATCCCATCCCTACAATTAACAGATATTTCCACTTGCAAGCCACGCATTAACACCAGGCTCCAGCGGTGTGAATCGCTTTCCGGCCTTCCCAGTCTCCCTTCCCTTTCCCTGGCAGCTCAAATCGTCCTTACCCTCTTACCAAATCCCATTCAAATTCTACCCTGGAACTCCTTTGTCTTGATGACTACCCTAGCACAGCCTCCTCCTCTTAATGTCTAAACCTCAGGACTGGCCATTTATTTACAGAATGTCTGCATTGTCTCATTTTCACCTAGTCATGACTTCAGTCATCTGATGGGCAACCTTGAACTTTGTTATCAGACAAACCTGGTAGAAACCGCCAAGTCCACCACTTTTCAGTGTGACCTGTAAGCAAGTTAAAGCCGCCCTCATTTTCTCCACACGGAAATTAGGGCCCCAATTATGCCTGCACCACAGTGAGGGGAAAAAAAAAAAAAAAAAAAACAGTAATAAGGAAAGCCTTTGCTGGGTGCCTGGAACCCAGGTACTTTGTCATCCATACTTCGAGACTCTGGCCCCAGGCTCTCTTAGCGATAACTCTAGACGTTCTCTTGGGTTAGGATTAACACATTGCAGATTGCAGATGCTGTTCATCTTTCTGCAAACGATCCCAAACTCTGGGGGCACGCTCAGCACAGATGCATGGCACCGGCTCCTCCCCATCCCAGGGCAAACCTCCCCATCCTCTCCTTTCGCTCCCTGGCAGCCGCCAAAGCCTCCCCCATGCTGCCCGCACAGACTAGAAGAACCGGATCTCCGTGGGCCAGCGCCACCGGGCACCTGTGCCACCCCCCAGCTCCGCGCATGCCCACCGCCTCCCGCAGCGGGCCACATCTCCCGCACTAGGCGCCGAGGTTCCGTGGGCGGACCTTCTACCGAAGCGCCACACTTGGGCGATGACGTCACCGCGTGGGCGGGTGCGTTGGCCCCGGGAGGGGAGCGCTGTGGGCGTGAGGCGGTAGCCCTGGGGAATTCCAGCTGAGGTCCTGTCTGCCCACAGCTTCCCCTCCCGGCCTTTGACCCCTGGGACCGAGGGCTTCTAGAACACCAGGAGCGTGATGGGCAAGTCCCCTTTGCTTGCCCTTCTTGGTTAAGGCCCTGGGGAAATGCAAAGACCATCCTCTTTGGTGGAAATCCTGTTGTGTTTTGAGCCACTTTATCTTTTTTTCCCAGTGATTCCTTACTTGGTAGCTTGCTAGGAAATTGAGGTCCTAAGAATTTTTACATCTTCAAAGTCATACAGCTAATATCGTTTCAAGATTGGAGCAATCAAAGCTTCAGTGTATGAATATGGTCTTCAAGTTGTAGAGTACGTTAAAACAGTAAGGAAAAAAAAAAAGTGGACTGGAAGGGGCTCACTAGCAAGACACTTGCCCGCTAAACACAGCAGCACGGGCTGTTCCTCACCTAGCTGAAGGTGAGAAACCTCATTGCATCTTTCTCTAGAAGTGAAGAAAGAAAGTCTTTTTAATCCTAAAGCCAAGGCAGGAAATCAAAGCTACTTCTGAATTTTTAATTTACCAATACAGTTTTTTTAAACCATTCCATACAGCAAAAATAAGTCAGATTTGCTCAACAAAGCCAAGTGACTCTGTGACTTTATGAGGCCATTTCTGTGATTAATCAAAATATATTTGCTGATACTCCTTAGTTTGAAGTATTACATGAGTATTGTTGAGTATCTGATAAGTGCTGATGCAGTAGGAGCAGTGTTGACATTTCCTGTGCCAGTGGAGCTCTGATGGAGATAACAATATCACAATGGAAAAGGATCAGAGATTCATGATGGTCAGGCATGGAATCCCAGCTCTCCAGAAGATAGGGGTTGGGGGGGCACAATTATGCAGCAGATAATGAATGCATGACATACACATGTATTTGAGAGGAAGAGACTGAAAAGTAACTGGTAAGATGGAGCAATATTTTAGTATGATGCAAGAACCCATATTTCTAGAGACAGGTGATGACATCACCTGTAATCCAACATTTGGGAGGTAGAAAGGAGAGGATAAGGAGTTCAAGGCCAGCTTGGGTGGCATGAAACTATCTTTAAAAAGAAAAAAAAAAAAAAAAAAAAAAAAAAAGGGGTTTGGGAGAGGGTCCGCAAATAAAAACAACGGGCGCTCTTTCACAAGAACCACACTCCCCCACCCCCACACG
>NW_008341810.1:5396503-5428071 GCF_000622305.1 Nannospalax galili | reverse complement strand
TTATTTTGATATATCACAGTGAAAGATTTATCGTCCTCTTTTTTTTTTTTTTTTTTATTTTAAAAAAAAAAAAAAAAAAAAAAAAAAAAAAAGAGGGGCTTGAGAGATGGCTCAGCAGTTAAGAGCACTGGCTGCTCTTGCAAAGGACCCAATTCCCAGCACCCACATGGCAGCTAACAACCATCCATAACACACCAGTTCCAGGAGAATCTGACACCTTCTTTAGACCTCCATGGACATTGCATGACATGGGTGCACTTACACACATGTAAGCAATACATTCATACACATAAAAATAATAAAACATTTTTAAAAAACAAAAGAAGGCTACCTTCTAAGTCAGATGCCTCCTCAATCTTAATTCACATTAAAAATCATTAGTTGTAAAACTGTAAGTTGAGGTGGTAAAATGTAAGTTATTAGGCAAAGTGAGGTCCTGTGGGTCTAGGTCACCAATCAAACGTTCATAACATGAGGACTGTGATGTAACTTGGTAGAATGTGTGTTTAGGATGGATAGGCCCTGAGTTCAGTCCCCACCACATAAAAGCACACACTAACTTCACACCAAGAATTGTTGAAAAAAAAAAATTTGATAAAGCTAGGGTTGCAAATCAACATACCAAAATTAACCAGCAACACTATCTACATAATAATTAAGAAAAATCCAATTTTAATCATGTAAAAATTAAATAGAACACTTAAAGGTAAATGTAACCAAATTATGAAATATCTGTACATTGAAAATACATGGTTAAAACAATATATAATAGTTATGAAAGCAATTGTTAAAGACATAAATAGGTGGAGAGAGCCTAAATAGGTAGGAGAAGGTTAGAAGGCCCCTATTGCCCAAAGAGATCTATAGATTTAGCACAATTCCTATCAAAATTTCAATGTTATTTTTCACAGACTGGAAAAACAATTGTAAAATTTATATAGAACCAAAAAAAAAAAAAAGACTTCAAATGGCTAAAACTATCTTGGGCAAAAACAGGAAAGCTGGAGCTATCACATTCCCTCATTTGAAGATATCAAGCCATTGTAATCAGAATTCAGAGTATTGCCATCAAAACAGACTCATTAACCAGTGAAACAGAAGAGAAAGTCCAGATATATACTTGTCAATTTTTTAACAATGTGTCAGGAACTCACAATGGGATGGGAATGGTCTGTTTAATAAGTGACTTTGAAGAACCTGGGTGTCCACATGCAAAAGAGTAAAATTAGACCTTTAAAACAATTGCCTGAAAATGGATAAAGGACTCAAAAGCAACCTTTGCTGAAAGGAGGCAGAACATCAGGTAGATATGCTGCCGAGCTAACCACAACTTTGCAACAAGACTACAGGCTGCTCCATTTCTCATCTCCAGAAAGGATTTAGGAGACCACTGCATTTTGGAACAGCACAGGAAAGAAGGAGGAAAGAAGGAGGAAATTGGAGTTCCTAGCTTCCATCAGCTAACAGCTCCTGTAAGAGACATGAACTCCCCCAGCACTTTTCAATCCTGCCACTTTCATCTCCATGCAACTGCCAGGGAAGCCAGATCCTGAACAGCAGCAATGTTATCCATGCATGAGCTGAGCCAGCAACTGAATAAGAGCTGACGCTACCCCCAACTGTCTACCTGCAGCCTGCAGCTTCCTGGAAAAGTCTACCACTTCTGTATCAGAAAGGAAGTCTCAGGAAAAAAAGACTGTATCTCTAAAACATCAGGAAAAGCATCATTAAAACATGTCCAAAAGAAGAATGATGGACCTGGAACATACTGACCATCACAACATCCTGGCCACTATCACCAAGAAAGCCCTAGGGTTCAATGACTCTACTCCAATGACTACTGAAACCTTAAAGTCTATGTTGTAGTATAACATTCCTGAGCAGCTAATAATAACATCAAACACAAAACTATAACCAAGCAAACCAAGGGAAATACATAAACTGAATTTAATATATTGACAGTAGAAGAGACATAGGAGGACCATGACATTAAAAATATAACATAAAGGAGGAAAATTTTCTTTTGGCCCATGATTCCAGAAGTTACTTTCCATGGTAAGCTGTCTCCATAGTTTCTGGGCCCATGGTAAGGCAGAACATCATGGCAGAGGATGTGGTAGAGCAGAACTATTCACATCATGGCAGCCTGGGAGCACAGTAGGTAGGTCAGGGCCAAGATACACCCTTCAAGGTCATGACCTGCTTCTTCCAGTTAGACCCCACCTCCTAAAGTTTCTAACACCTCCTAAAATAATGCCAGTAGCTGGAGAACAATTCTTCAACATATAATCTTGGGGCAGACATTTCATATTTAAAACATTACATTCCACTCCTAGTTTCCCAAAGCTCATGTCCATTCCTCAATACATTTACCCCCTCTCCAAGAGTCTCAAAGTCTCAATAGTTCAGCATTTCTCAAACTCCCAAGTTTATAGTCTGTTCTAAGACAAGGTAAACTCTTAGTGTGAGTCTCTGTAAAAGCAAAAGGAAAGTTGCTTCTAGCATGCAATGGTGGAACAGGATACACATTCCCTTTACAAAATGGAGGAATTAAGGAGAGAAAGGAAGGACTGGACCAATGCAAGATCAAAATCTACTGGGACAAACTTTAAATCCTGCATTTTCATATCCAACATCCAGGGCCCATGGTAGCCTGATGTGAGCTGCCAAGGGGTGGCACAGTTCCATTTCTATGGCCTTCCCAGTTGCAACCCACATCCCTTTTGGGTTGGCTCCACTAGCTATGTGTAGCTTACCTTGGCAGACATTTCACACTACTAGCATCTCCAGTTTACTGTGTTCTTCACTGCATCCTGGTCTGCCTCCAGCTTGAACAGTAGCAGGGCCCCCTTAACAGTAATAGCCTTTAAGTGAGTCCCTGTGCAAATAAGCTTGGTAAAATTAATCCTCGGGAACGTGTCCTTAAGTAGCCCTTTGCCCTTTGCAAGTACAGTACCCTCAAGGGAAACTCTTTCAAACAAACTTACACTTAATACCCTTGGCTCCGAGATGGGTGGTGTCTAGCTGATTCCTGAAGTGCTCTCAAAGACTTTTCCTGTTGCTCTACTTGCTTCTTTTTAATGCCACTAATATCTTTAACAGTCACACCCTCCTTGACTGCAACTTTAAATATGTTCTTTTTCTGTGAGCTTTTTAAAATTTTTGTTATACTTCTTGTTCCTTATTCTCATTGTAAACCTGGATAAAAGTAGCCAGGAAGGTGGTCATGCTATAGCCTGAATGCTGGGCTGCTTTGAAATTTCTTTCATGAGATTAACTAGTCCTCCACATTTAAATTCAGGCTCCCATGACATATCATGGAATAGGCAAATTGTAGACAAGTTCTTTGTCACTGTGTAATATCAATGTCTCTAGTTCAATTCCCAATAGAGTCCTCATTTCTACCTGAAACCTCATGAGCATAATATTTTGCTAGCTGCATTCCTATCAGCATTCGGGTCCTCTGAGCCCCCACCAGAATCACTGCACTTACAGGATTCCTGTTCTTTTCTAGCCAACATCTCTAAACGTTTCCAAACTCCTCCCACAAAGTTCAGAAAGCTTCTGGATCACATCAGCATCATCACAGAACAGCCCAACTTCTCTAGTACCAATTTTCTCGATTAGACTTTTCATCCCTGTGACAAATACCTGAGAGAAACTGGAAAGAAAAGATTTAATTTGACTCACAGTTACAGAGTTTTAGTCCTTGTTTGCTAACTCTACTACCTTGGGGCTGAGGCAAGGCAGACTCATGGCTTGAGAGCATGTGACAGAGGAGGAGACTCACCCAAAGGTAACTGAGAAGCAGAAAGAGAGAGAGGAAGGAACCCGAGCCAAGACATGTCTCCCAAGGTTGTCCCCTCTTCCCCAGTGACCTGCTTTCTTTAGCTAAGCCTCACTCCCCAAAGCTTCCAGCACATCACCAAAGTAGCTGGGGACCAAGCCTTCAACACATGGGCACATAGGGAGGGAATGCTCATGTCCAAACCACAACAGCTACTTTAGACAACTTTTATTAGGCCCTTTATTGCCAATGGGAAAACAAAAAAAAAGATCTTATTATCATGGAACTTAGAGTCTAGCTGAGAAAGCTGAAAATACATGAGATGAATAAGTAAAGTATGTTCTGTGGTAGGGAATGATACGTGCTAAATGCAGGGGATATGCAGGGAAGTGATTTTTTTTAATTAAAAAGCTGAACAAAATGAGATAATTGTGCAGATATTCAGAGAGAAAGGATCCCAGCAAACAGAAAGGTTTTAGGGAAGGTATGTATGGTGTGTTCAGAAATACCAAGGAGAAGTGTGGGGAGGCCATTTGAGAGAAAGAGCAGGTGCTGAAGGGGAAGTAATAGGGACCAGAAAACTTGAGGTCTGAGAGGAAGTAGGAAGAACTTTAGTTTCTTCCAAGGAATGCGTTTGGAAACCATTGGAAGGTTTAAGTAGAGTGATATGACATATTTTCCTAAGATCACAACAGTTCTTTTGCAAGCAGGATTAGGGAAGCAAATTGGGAGGCTTCCTACTGGACAGCCCATATGTAAGGTGATAGCAGTTGGATCAGATTCAGAGCAAACGAGGTGATAAAAAAAATGGTGGAAGTCTTGGTAAATATGGAAGGTAAAATGAACAAGACCTATAGATCAACTGAATACAGTGTGTGACCTAGAAAAGTGAAAAAAAAAAGTCTAAAACATCTGCCTCAAGCAACTGGAAGAATGGAGTTGTCATCAGCGAGAGTAGGGAAGACTGGAGAAGAGCAGGTTGAGAGCTGGAGCAGGTGGCAGAGAAAGAACACTGGAAACTCAGTTCAGGATATGTGCAATTTGAGATGCCTGGAAGAAACCACAGGAGCACTCAGACACACAGGCCTAGCGTTCAGAGGAAAAACCCAGGCTAGAGATTTAAATTTAGGAGTCATTAGTATACAGGTTATATTTAAAGCCATAAGATTGTTCATACTTACCCCAAACATACCCTTCCTGTCTTGTTCCCTGTGCACTAAACAGGTGCAAATGAAACAACCCATACTTCTTTTAGCAAGGATAAAGTTTATAGACTTTGCTATTCATAGAAGTGCCATTAAATAAATATTTAACTAGCAGCAAACACAGCTTAGTTAATTTAACAAACAATCCAGAGTACGTTTATAAGGGAAATCCAGTAGCTTACATTTATACCCTTTCCACCTAAAGTGTGAAATGTTGAGGAAAACATTTACTAATAAATGTAAAAGTCTTTAGAACCAGTGAACCCTGGAATCAGTCCACTTTCCCCACTGAGAACATAAAATTAATGTCTATATTAGGGTGATATCTGCTAGGGCTATTATTAGGGTTCTTCAGCAAGAAAGACTTGGTGAGAGAAGATATGTAGATAAGGATGATAGATATAAGTAGATTAGATAGATAGATAGATAGATAGATAGATAGATAGATAGATAGATAGATAGATACATGATAGATAGATACATGATAGATAGATACATGATAGATAGATAGAGATAATTTCTTAAGGTAATTGGCTCTCATGATTACAGAGGCTGAGAAGTTCCATGACTGACCATTTACAAGCTAGAGACCCAGGGAAGCTATCGGCATGGCCGAGTCCAAGTGTGAAAACCTCTGAATCTGGTAGCTGATGGTATAACTCTCAACCTGAAGCCTGAGAACCTGGGGACCATGGAAGCAAATCCTAGAACCCAAAGTTTGGAGAACCAAGAGTCTTGGTGTCAGAAGCCCCAGATTCCAAGAAGAATTCAACAAATCACCTTTCTTTGCCTTTTAGTTGTGTCCACCCCATCTTACCCCTAGTCAGTGTTTCTTCCCTAACAGTGCACTGGCTTACCTGCCCATGTCCTGCAGAAATACCCTCACAGACACACCCAGAAACAGTGCTTCACCAATTATCTATGAATTCCTTAATCCAGTCAAATTGGCACCTACAATTAGCCTTCATAGGTGATTGTAAAAGTACCACACACTGGTGGCTTAAACAACAGAGATTCATTATCTCAGATTTTTGCACATTCAGTATCTGGAGGTTTAGAGTCCAAATTAGAAAGCCAGCAGCAATGGTTTCTTCAGTGAACTGAGGGGGAAGGGTCTGTCCTAGACCGCTGCTTAGCTTGTGGATATACACCTTCTCTCTGTGTCTCTTCACACCATCTTCTCCATTTTTTCTTTCTTATTCGTGTTGTGTAAATGCACATTTGTGTGTAGTTGCACATGTGAGCACATGCACATGGAGGTTAGAGGACACCCTCAAGTGTCCTTCTTCAGGGACTTCACACACATCACCATGCCCAGTTTCTTTGCATGGGTTCTGGGGAACTGAACTCAGATCTTGGTGCTTGCAAGAGCAAGCACTTTTACTGACTGTACAATCTCTCCAACCACTGCATCATTTTTCCTCCATGCATGTCTATCTCCAAATTTCCCTCTTTAATAAAAGAATCAGTTATATTGAATTAAGATTCATCTAATGACTTCAACTTGATAACCTATCTCCAAACAAGGCCACATATATACACATCGATTTAATTATTGTGTATGTGCTTGTGTGTGCATATCAGAGGACAGTGTTCAGGAGTTTGTTCTCTCCTTCAACCATGTGGGTCCTGAGGATTGAACTCAGGTCCTCAGGCTTGGTGGCAAGCCACTTTACCTACCAAGTCATCTCACTGGCCTGTTTTTTGTTTTTCATGGGTTTTTTTGATTCTTTGTTTGTTTGTTTTTGTTTTAGCAGAAATGGGGTCAGGACTTCAGCATGTGAATATGAAGGAGATATAATTAAATCTATAACAATGCCTATGTAAAAAAATAAACCTAATGGAAATACTAGGCAATAAAATTGTAGAAGGACAAAGAATTTGGCTTGACAAATAATAGAATCTATTCACAGTTCTGAAAAAAAACCTCCCACTAAAATTAATCAACCATAAAAATAGTGAAAATTTCACTCTCCTTGAAGAAAACCAAACATTGCAGAGTAAGGAGGGCTTTTTTTATGACTCTAAATTTAACCTGGAAAATAAATTTGTATCAAAAGTGACATAAAATGGGTTTAGAGGTCCACCTGACAACCAGAGAACCTTAATTTAGCTGGGCAGTAGTTAATCTCTTTCATTTGCAAAAGGCCTTAGTTCAATCATATAAGGGTATCGGCATTTCTAAGGTTAGGCATTGTGCTGCTTGCTGGCATCCGAGGCTAAAGAGACTGATCACCTGTGCCCAAGAAACTTTCCATCTACTGATGGGGACAGAATAACAAGTATTTATAGTTTTTCAAAAGTGATAATAGTGTTAAAAATAGCATGCGGCATAACCACAATTCAGCTGAGGCTCTGAGGAAGACTTAGAGACCCAGCTAAGGAAGCTCTTGCCAAGTTAAAGGTTAACTAGAGAGAAGGGGAAATGAAGACATTCTAATCACAGGTAGTATCCCAGGCCCTTGTATGCAAAATGCCAGAGGTTTCAAAGCAATACCATCGATCGTTGCCACTTTTCAAATAAAAACTTTAAAATGTATTTTTTTTTTTTTTAAGACTAGCCCAGACTGCCCTGGAACTCACTATGTAGTGTATACTTGCAGGATCAAAAATTAGCAGGACAGGATTTGGGGGAAAGCTAATCTCTCACTATTATCAAGTCAAAGAAAGAAAAAAAATGGCAGCAAGTCTTCAGATAAAGTTAGAACGGGCCTTTGGTCATTGTTGCCAGGGACCTCAAAGCTAAACCTGGTGAGCAACTTCAATAGTTGTGTAGTAACTTAACTCCAAGAACAGTCTGCTCTACCTTCTTAATGTTTAGTCCTCCGTTATATCAAAGGTAGGCTAATGTGTATGAATAGGGAATAAAAGAAGATAGGCAATTGAAAGTGGGGTATTTTTAGTGTGTCTTGCCTTTGGTACGGCAGGGTATGAAAGTACAGTAAGCACTGAAATATGTGATGGAGTTCCCAGAATTTAGGGTGTGGATCACTTCCAGTTGTAGTCACTCCTTGGTAATTTCACCCAATGTCATCTGTATTAGTCAGGACTCTCCAGAGAATCAAAATCAATAGTCCCTCTCCCCCTCCCCCTCCCCCTCTCCATCTCCCTCTTTCTGTGCATGTGTTATATGTGTCCTTAGAGATTATCCTCTGTCTGTCCATTCTGTCCATATAGCTAGCTGTCCATCCATCTACCCATCCAGGACTGAGGAAGAGAGATATTTAGTATAAGGAAGTGGCTCACAGCTGTCCATCCATCTACCCATCCATCCATCCATCCATCCATCCAGGACTGAGGAAGAGAGATATTTAGTATAAGGAAGTGGCTCACTACATTCTCGAGGCTAAGCAGTTGTGTGATCGGCACTCAAATTAGCTGGACACCTAGGGCAAAGGTGGTACATACATATTCAGTCTGTGGGAAAGAGAAAACCAATGTCTCAGTCAGTCACTGTTGCATAGGACTGTCCTCCAACAGATAGACCATATTCACATGCCTTCTTCCCAAGCTTGGTTGCACCTACTTGACTAGGATCATCACAGCTAAGCTTGTTGACTGTTGTGCATGGCAAGAAAGGAGGAGCAAGGAGAGTTAGCCATGCCTCCCAACCAACCAGTTGACCCTATTTGCATGAGTTGGAGGGGCAAAGAGCATGTAGACTGAAGAACCCTTGTGGAGGGTCTCTTGCCATTTTGTGGGGAAATGGAGCTTTAGGAAGGGAGCACCCACATTCCTGTAATTAAACCTTCACCCATTGTTCTGTAAGTAAGCCCAGTAAACTCACTGGTTTCCTAGGCTGCAGTACAGCCAGACCTCTGTTTTAGGGACCAAGGGAGGAGGGGGCCAGATGTCATTTGTACCTCCCAGAGGGAATTTTAGCTAGTCACACAGAGAGTGAATTCTCCCTTTTTTCAACTATTGCTCTATTTGGTCTGTTGAGTGATGGGATAATGCCATGTATATTGGGGAAAGCAATTTGCTTCATGCAGATGACCAATTCAAATATAAAGGTTACTCAGAATCTTCTTATGGGCACATCCAGAGATGTTTAACTAAAACCTAGGCACCCTATGACCCAACCACACTGACAAAAAATTTACTATAATACCGCCATTCTTTCTGACTCCCAAATTCATTTCTCTAGCTTACAGCAATTGTGTGAACTGCAGACAAGCTGGTAATGCTATGTGAATGCCTAGTTAGCCTCTGTCATACTTTGGATCTTAACTCTTATTTTAAGGATTTGTCTCCAGAGTGTTACTATGGGGAGGTGATGGGACCTTTAGAAGGTGGAGGTCTAGTACACTAGGAAGTCATAGAACCTTGGGGGTGTGCCTTGAAGGGGAATGTGGGAGCCTGACTTTTTCTTTTCCTCCTTTGCTTCTTAGTGACGACATGAGATTTTGCCCTGCCATTGCTCCTGCTATGACACCATGCCTCAACACAGGCCTGAAGCAATGGAGCTAACCCATCATGGACTATAACCTTTCAAACTGTAAGTCAAAATAAAGATAAAATTTTTCTTTATAAGTTTATTACCTCAGGAATGTGTTATAGTAATGAAAAGCTGACTAACACCACTTCTCAAATTCACATACATAAAAATTGTGTTCCAGACATTCTGCCTAGGAGCCACTTTTCTCTAGAATCCTCATCTCAGTTAACGATCATATCATCCTTCCTCACATTTCCATAACTAATCACTTGACAAATCCTGTAGACTCTACTTCAAAATAGAAAAGGAATCTGGTCTTTTCTTAGTAACTTACAGCTACCACTTTCAGACAAATAACGATTATCCCTTGTTGGGGTCATGAAAATTTTCTAACTGGTTCCCATGTTTTGTCCATGCCCTCCAATATCTATTCTGGGCATACCTACCAGAGATCATGTAACTAATTTCCTCTGAAACTCTCCAATTAAGTTGGATGTGGTTGCCCATGCTTATGCCCAGAACTTGAAAGGCTGAGGCAGGATTGCAACTTTGAGGCTAGTCCACATAGCAAGCTTCAGGCCAGCTTGGACAATTTAGCAGGAACATGTCTCAAAAAACAGTGACAGCCATCATCACAAAACCCTCCAGTTGTTTGGACAAATAGCAGTAAAATGGTCCATAATCTGGTCCTTCCTGCCATTCTGACCTAATTTCCTGTTGCTTCCTCCTCATTCAGTTCCTGGAGGTAGTCAGTCTCCTCACTGCTCTAGGAACAAACGAGATATCATATCACCTTGCCTCAGGACCTTTGCATTTGCTTTTCCTTCTGCCTAGAATATTCTTCCAACAGATATCTCCAACTGCTCCCTCATCCTCTTTTAGCTCTTTACACAGGGCAAAAATCCCATGTCCCCTTGGGGCAGCCTCTGCTGACTCACCTGAAATCCTAGCCTCCCCTGTCTGGATTAGTTTTCTCCATAGCTTTTATCATTGCCTAAGATATTATAGATTGCTTGTCCTTACAGGGTTGTTGGTAAGTTCCAAGAGCTTAGAAGAGTGTCTGCTCCCGTACATGCTCAGTTAATAGTGAATGGATATTGAAACAGTCAATGACTGAACACACAGACATGGAACCCCACAGTCATTTTTATCAAAGATTTTTAAAATATCATTCACATGGGAGTGTCACTCACTGGAAGCTGGAGCCGTGATCAGGGGAAGATTTCTAAGAGAGAATGTGTAAAGGAAAGACTAAAAGATAGAAAGGAACAAATCTCAGGAACAGGCAGAGAGTGCAGTGAAGACTCCTGAAAATCAGAATCAGAGGAACTGGGAAAGAGAAAGTTAATGAACAAAAATCGTGATTTCCACATCCACAGATTCAACCAAATGCAGACCACAAAATATACAGGCAAAAACTTGTATGTATTCTAAACATGTACAGACTTCTTCGTCTTTCATTACTCCCCAAACAATATGGTATAACAGCTATTTACATATCATCTTAATTGTATCAGCTATTGTAAGTAACCTGGAAGGGATGTAAAGTATGTGGCATTACATAGTTTACATTCAAATACTACATCATTTTATTTGAGAGACTTGAGCATCCATGAATTTGGCTATCCAAGGGGATCTTAGAACCAATTTCCTATGGAGATTGAACAACTGTACTTTCAAATTGAATGGTTAACAGTATTGAATGTAGCAGGAAGATTAAAATTAACACTTAGACATGTCCGCAGATATTGCTTAGTTGTTAGGGAAAATTGTAGATCATCTTACAACATACATCCAACTCCAGATGGGTAAAGTTGTTGGGGTGAAGTCTGGAGGAGGAAGGGATGGAGTAAAATCTTAGGGAGAGAGGGATAGAGTGAAGCCCTTGGGGAGGGATGGATATTCTTCTTAAATGGGCAGGACTTCAATTTAAGATGATGAAAACCTTCTGGAGATGGATAGTGGATGATTGCACAACACTGTGAATGTACCTTATGCTAATGTATTTAATTATAGACTTCAACATACTTTAAATGGCAATATTACATTATGTGTATATTATTAGCACATAATAAGAAAAATCTTGAAAATTATGTAAGACCTTGAAAATGACCCAGAAATTCTACTTTTAGAAATTACTCTTATGGAAAGAAACCAAAATTAAAGCAAGATCTTTATCAAAAACATATATAATTGCAAAACAGTTTTTGCAAACAAAATAAATGGTCAAATAATTGTGACACACTCCCACTCAACTGGCAGCTGCAGGACACTGGGGACCTTGTCTCTTCTTGCTCTGCATTTTATCTCCACCGCCTTCCTGTGACTGGAACACAGAAAACACTCAATGGATACTTGTTGAATTAATTAATATGGTGAAATGATGGGTATGAGGATATTTGTAAAGGATTTTAATGACATAGGAAAATGGTTTGATAACAATAAGTGAAAAATACAGGCTAAAACTTGTGTATCATTTCACTTCAACTATGTAAAACAAAGGTTCTCATTAGGGAAAATAATGAATTCCCTTATTGTTCAAGCCAATCTTGAGTTATGGCTTATTACATCTGAACACTTCCTAGCCAATCCTTCCACCCACACAAGAACTTCACTCATGAAGAGCTCCTCAGGCTTTCCCGAGCTTATTAAAGAGAAAAACAGAAAGTTTTTTTTAAAAAAAACAGGGAATAGTGGGGACCATTAATAAACATTAACTACAAAAGGGGAAAAAAGAAAAAATTATTTAATCAACATGCAAAACCAAACAACACTAGCTTCGTAAAACACAGGTAGCTGGAGCTGTTTGGTGTAGGTTCCAACAGTTTTACAGACTTGTATAACTTTTTAAGCTATTCTTATAATAATAGATATTTGTAATAATGATTCTGAGTCACCAATAGAACGTTCAACTTGTGTGATGTATTCCGTTTGAGAAAATGGTGCCTTATATAACATAGTTTAGAAGGTTTTCATAAAAAATGTTTCATAAAAAACATTTAAACACGGTAAAATGAAGCACCTCTTTTCCCAATGTTGTTTAAAACAAATGAAAAAACCTATTTTACTTGGCAATCTGAAATTCTTGAATTTATGTTGAAAACTGAGTTCTTCTGAAGTTTGGAGTACATGGTAGATGTCCTGCAATGGAACAGACACATTAAAATGCAGCTCCTGCTTGAGGATCGCTGTTTTAGTATTCTAGGTGTTTCTTTTTAAAATTTTTTATTTATTTTCATTTTACGTGTGTGAGTGTATTGCCTGCATGTGTGTAAGTGTACCCATGTTGGTCAATGCCCATGGAGGTCAGAAGAAGGCATCAAATCCCCTGGAACTGGAGTTATGGATGGTTGCTAGCCACCACCTGGGTGCTGGGAATTGAACTTGGATCCTCTGCAAGAGCAATCAGTGCTCTTAACCACTGAGCCATCTCTCCAGCCCCCATTCATTATTTTTATTTTATATGTATGAGTATATTGCCTGCGTTTATGTAAGTGCACCCATGACATGCAGTGCCCACAGAGGTTAGAAGAGGGTGTTGGATCCCCAGGGACTGGAGTTACAGATGGTTGTTAGCTGCCATGTAGATGCTGAGAATCAAACCCAGGTCTTCTGCAAGAGCAGCCAGTGCTCTTAACCACTGAGCCATCTCTCTAGCCTCCTCTAGGTGTTTCTTAAGCTGGCAATTGAAATTAACCACCACAGAGGGATCTCAACTGCATGTGTGGCATAACTTAAAGCTTAGGAAATAGGCATATACTTGGACATGACACTGGTCATTTTCTCTCAGAATGGACCTTAACCAAGCAGGCAAGAAGCTTGAACAAGTATCATGTTAAAACAGTCCACCAAAAATTTTTATGTAGGAATTATTTCACAACTCATTAACTTCCACTATCACCATGCTTGTCAGTGAAAGAGATCACTTTCCCTGCTTCTCCTTTCTTATCTTCTTCCGCATGATGTCTGTACTCAAAATGAAACTCCATCCACCCAGATATACCTAGAAATATACTATATATGGTACCCCAAATGCCTGCTCATTGTTCAAAGCCCAGCTCATATATTGCCTTTTCCCAGAAGTCTTTTTATAATTGCCCACATAGAATTTGTGTTTTTTTTTCCTGTTATCCTACAGCTTGGTATTACAACTTTTATGGTGTTATATTGTAATTACTCATTTGTATACCTATCTCTCCAAGGAGACTGAATGAGTCAAAGGCAGGCCCTGTATCTGGATGGCTAGGGACTCATATGAGCCTGGGAATATGAGAGAGCATGGAGTATTAGAATATTGTGGCTGGTTCATATGGCACCTTGAAAGAGCAGGGACATTTAAAAATGTTTCTGAAAGTTCTTTATTCATTATCCACTCAATAATTTAGCAACTAGCTTATTATAAGGCAGTGCTTAGATAATATTTAACTAGAGAAAAAGGAAAGACAAGGGAAGAAGCCAACATAGGACTAGGCTGTGCTAATTTTACCTATAACCCCTACCCCCATGTCTAGTATACTAACTGACAAATGGGTTTGGTGAGGAAGAACTGGGTCCAACCTGTAGGTGTAGGGAAACTGGCAATCAATGGAAACCTGGGCAGGGTCAGATGTACAATGGATGGGGCCTGATGAAGAATGAAATTGGAGGCCCATTGACCAGGCAGGGGAAGGTGCATTAAACTTACCAAAGGTACAGGGGCACTAAGAGTTAAACATTTTTGTATCTGATCCTTGCGGTAGCAGCCCCAAAAAAGTGTTTCCATTCTAACCTAGTGTGTCTCTCAACATATCATGATGTTTTTTTTATTTGCTATTTAATGTTCTAAATAATGAAAAATGTAAATTGTTGACATTCATTTTATTGCCATCTTTCCATTGTGCAGTGCCAGTGTTAAATGTAAATAATAGAGCATTTCACCCCTGTGCAGAACCACTGAAATCACGCAACTCATACCTCATGGCTTGACCCAGGAGGTTCCTCAAACTGATCAGAACTCATGAACACAGCCAAACCTGGAGAAATGAGAAAAGGATCACCAGGCATAGGGTGACCTGAAGGATTTAGGGATCTTCTCAGGGCAATTTCAGACTCTCTCAGGTGCTCAAGGTCCTGTCTGGGGACTCAGAGGTTACATATGAATTTGGACCTCCATGTTGCCCCTCCCATGTTGCCCCTCCCACCAGACCCATACACCACTTCTCAGCAAGGGGAAGAAAGGTCTGCTCCATGAGCCAGTCCAACCAATAGTAGATGGTTGGGCACCCCTAAAAGTGTTGGAACCTCTGCATCAGGATGTGCTACCTATTTGGATTGGGGTTGTTGAGATGCTGGCCACAGCAGACACCCACTAATGAGTTTTGGTGCTGCACCTGAGGTGGAGACAGCCACTACTTCCGGGCTTTGTCCAAAGACACCATTTGAGTGTTAAGTGCAAGGGCCCCAACTCCAGGTTCCTGCACTCAGATCCCTGCCAGGGTGGAGGACAGCAACAATCTTGGAAAGGTGGGAAGAAGAGGGGCATGCAGGACAAAGGATAAGAAGGGAGGAGGAGCAGGTGGCCAGAACCCTTCCCAAGGAGACAAAGAAGATGGATTGCTCTTAAACTGAAATGCCAAGTCCCCAGCACATGTGCTATTGTCTCATGGAACTTCTCTCACAAAATGCAAATTAAGATAGTATTATAAGAATTTCAAGACAGCAGCTGCAGAGCATTAAGCCCCAGGCATGGAGCCCTTCTACACGTGGGGCCCTGGACAACTGCGTTGGTTGTAAGCCCAGGAAGCTTGCCCTGGTCTATGACATAGCCCAAGAGGATGAGAAAATAAAAGAGGACTGAGGAAAAATTATGGCAGCCCTAGCATGGGAGTCCAGGGAAAAGACCAGAATGTGTAGGCAAATGGGAGGGAGAACATTAGAAATCTCTCCAACATCAGAGGTCTGCAGATATGTGTATTTGTCCTATGAGTATTTTAAAAACTTAAGCCCATGTTTAGAAACTGGAAAAATTCTCATAAGAAGCTTCTTACAACAACAACAAAAATAAATCAGAACATGTAACAATGCAGTGTCCACATTCCTCCATGACCAAAAGGAACCAGAGAGGAGCAGCAGCTGCTTCTGTAGAAAGGACAGACTCATGCTCACTCTGCCAACAAGCTTCTTATGACTCACCAGTGTCTGCCTGGGCAGGCTCGCTGAGGCAGCTCTGTTAAGAAGGTTGCCCTCACGTGCGGGTGGAACTCTACTCTGCACTCATGTCCAGTGCTACAGAAAGGTCACCTAGGAGGGGACCTAAAAATAGGTCAGTGGCTTGGACATGTTTGAAATGGCAACAGTCTTCATGAGAAGAGGCTGAATGGGATTTGGGAATGGAAGCCAGATGGCAGTGGGTTGAGAAGTGAATGGGAGGTGATGAAGTTGAGACAGCAAGGGTACAGACTAATTTTTCACGCTTTTTTTCATAAAAGAGTGATGGAAAAGTAGATTGAACCCTCCCAGCTAGCCCCATTCCTCCCTCATGCTTCTTCCCACACACCCTCTCTAACTAAAGAAAGGAGAGCAATAGGAAATGAAGCAAGATCTCTGCTTGAAATGTTACACTTCAAAAAATTATCAATTCCAACCCGAAGTGGAAAGTAACTGGGATTACAACTGTTTCCTGTGAAGGATCATACTCAGAGATATCAGTCATCAGTATAGTCCTCTCTCAGATCCTCAAGTACCTCACATAAAACTTCTCATATAACGTATGCTCACCCTTTCCAGTTCTTTACATCATCTGTTACTTTTAATACCTAATACAAAGCAAATGTATGCAAAGAGTTGTTAAACAGTATTACCTAAGGAATGATGTATAAAGTCTGTACATTTTTTCCCAAGTATTTGTGATCCTCAGCTGACTATGTGGATGTGATATCTGAGAATGTAGAAGGATGCTGCTGCTAGTGGTTATAAAAATCAAGTTAGAAGGCTGGAGAGGTGGTTCAGCAGTTAAAAGCACTGGTTGCTCTTGCAGAAGACTGGGGTTCATATCCCAGCACCCACATGGTGGCTAACAACCATCCATAACTCCAGTTCCAGGGGATCCGACACCCTTTTCTGTCCTCTGTGGGTACTGCATTACACAGGTGTACCTACCGACATGCAGGCATAACACTCATGCACATAAAATAATAATCATAAATAAAGTTAGATTGAGATTAATTTAGAATTTTTTATTTTATTCTTTGACAACATAATTTTTATGGCAGGTTTTAGGAAAACCCTGTTTTGTTTACACTGTGGAAACAAAGCAGAGTTACACAGTCTGGGAGTTTTACTCTAAAACCCAGAAAACAATTTGACAGCCCAATTTTATATTTTGTATAACAGGTAAATTACTGAACTCCCAAAATGCTGAGTAGAACAGGCAACATTCTCCCCTTTAATTGTTGAATAAACTAAGCTTAAAATAAATGATGACATCTGTTTCCACCTACTGTACTGATGTTTGGATGTTTTACAAGCTTGTTTGTTCATACAAAATGAAACTGGGAAGGCTGAATATTTATTATGAACATATTTAGATTCGGATTTAGTAGGTTCTGCATTTTATGAAGAGTATATCTTGATTAAGTAGACTTTGGATCCAAAGTAGACCTCACCAGAACTATGAGTGGCGTCATGCCTCTTTTAGAAACAACTGGGAGTTCTTGCTCTTTGATTACTTAAAGGATTGTGAGATTTGGGTTGGGTTTTAGAATCCTTATGAAGTCATCAGATTTTAACTCTGCTTCTGCAAGTAGAGGAAGCTTGCTCCTTCCTCTGTGGCTAACAGAGGAATGTGATCTGTAGAGTTCACAGGCATCTTGCAAGATATATGATGCTTGGTGATTATTGTTATGATTTTGCAGCTTCAAGTAGATGTCAAATACACAGAACAAAGCTACACCTATGGAATAAAAAGAAAAAAAATCATATTCTTTTGCTCTTTTTTTTTATGAAGTTATACAGTCAGTCAGCCTTCACTCGGTAACTGCTAGGCTTCTTTAAGAGCTTTGAGTTAGTATCTAGCGCTGTAAGCCCCAGTCTTTGATGTTAATCCTTTACTTCAGCATGCATGATAAGCTGATTCTGGTCACGTGGACTGTGTCTACTGAAGTTCAAGCTTACTTATCAGTAAGCTAGCCTCGTATAAATAAAGCAAGCAACTGGCCCAGCTTAGATCATCATATGGTGTCGTGTAACGTGTAAGTGAATCATCTGAGGGAAAGGGTGGGCAGGAGAAATAGATGGGAAAGAGACCAACAGGGAAGGAAAGATGCCATCCTCCAATGCCTTTCTTCCTGTTTGGCTACTTTTTAGTCACAAAGAATATAGTGAAATTACTATCTGCAAACTCAGTAGGTTTTTCTTTAAACCTCAGTCTCCTTTCCCCTTGTAGGACGTGACCAAGTGTTGGCAAGCCTCATTGTTCATGAACTCTTCTCCTCTGCCTTACATGGCAAAAAGCTGTCTTGGTCTTCTGCAGCCCACCTTCCTGCTAACCAGCCTTTCTAATCAGCCCTTTTCTTGCCTCCAACACTCACTGCATGCTCTCTCCCCATGCATCCTTGTGGTCTTATTTCTCTATTCTTACCCTTAGTAATCTCATCTAGTAATTTATCTTGGTTCTCTACATATGATTACCTGATCATCAAATCGCAAGTTGACCTCATTGCCAACTAAAAAGCTAAAGAAATTAGAATTCAAATGATGAATGAGGTCACAGAAGGGGAAGTTGAAAGTGCTGTCCTACAAATGCCATTTCTGCCTTGCACAGCTTCCCAGTCAAGTTCATTCGGCTTTCCTGATATCTCTGAGTGATTGCACCTTCCTGTTAAACTGAGGGAAAATTGTGTTGTCCCTTCTGGATTTTTCCTCCCATTCGTTATACCCAACCAAGTGCCACAGCCTCTAAATCCCACATTTCTGACAGTCTTTTGCATCTCTTCTTTCTTTCCAAGTCCCCACAGTCACCACCAACCAGAAATGCGCTCAAGTCCAGCTGATTTCAAGACCTCAGTGAAGCTCCGGTGTTAGCCGAAACCAGAGCCAGCTTTTCTACGCAGTGTTTGAGTTTCTCTGCAGCACAGACCTTCTGTGCCTCTGTAGCTTTTTGTTATACCTCTCTTCAGTCCCTATGCCACACTGATGATTCTCTGTTCTCCAAAACGTCTCCAAACACTCAGACAAGAGGACATTTCTTCACAGTTGTCCCTTCTATAACATGCTTTTCTGACTCTGCCTTTACCCTTTCTTCAATGGTATTAGTCTGGTCTAGGCAGGAGGATAGAAAACATTCTAGCTGTTTTGGACAAAAGGGAATTTGATACAGATAATTGGGTTAGAGGATTCTGAAGACCAAAGAGGGGGAGAGGAGCTGAAGGAGCCAAAAAGAAGCAGTGTCCACGTGTAAGCATTCATAGGTTGAAGCCCTGAAGTTTACACCTGTTCATGTGCTGCTTGTCAGCTCTAGATATGACAAAGGCATCCTGCTTGCAGCAGGCCAACACTGTTGAAAATATGCTGCCCTTCCAGGAAGCCCTGGGCTGCCACAGTCTTCAAACCCCACCCCTGAGCTGCTCCAGCAGCTGTTGGCACTCCTTGCCTCAAAGCCAGAGCTCTTTCTGAGCCCTCAGATTCCCCTCTGAGCACAGCTGACAAGGGAGCTTAGAAAATACAGTTTTCAGACACCCAGCTCTACATAGCAGAAGGATAGGTGGGGGTGTAAAACAATAAGCGACTCGGTGGACAAGGGCCAACACAAATACCACATGCTTCCTACCGTGTCTCTTCATACTTCGCCTCTTCCTGCTCCCTCCAAAACTGCCTGCTGAAGGAAAACTCTCATCTGAAGTTTGACCCTACACATTTTGACAAGACTTAAAATACATTTATTGAGGAACCTCTCTGCTCCAAGCATTGTGCTTGGTGCTGAAAAGACAACCAAGAGGCAAACTTGGCTTCTGTTCCTCCAAAGCTTCATGGATTTGAAGGTGTGGTTGGAAAAGACACAGTTTAACATGTGATCACAAGGTAGTTTGCAAAGCATTAAAATAGAGGAAGTGCAAGTGTCAGAGCACACACTGGAAAGGTCAGGAGTGCTTCTAGAGGAGGCTAAAGCATGAAGCCAAAGAGGCCAGAGGAAAATTTCTTGTGATAGAAAGTTATGAAGAGAAGTCTACATGGGACAGAAAGACAGCACCCCCTACACAAAAAAAAACCCAGAAAGTATATGGTGTGGGGAGAAGAACAGGGAATGGTGGGAGCTTGACTAAATGATAGATGCTGTAGAATACAAGGCCTGGCTTAGAAGCCAGTGGAGGAGCTTGGACTTCATCCTCAAGACAATAGGAAACGAATGAAGAGCTAAAGGGGTGTGATACGATCTGGTATTCAATTTTAGGAAATTCATGTTGACTTCAAGACAGAGAACACAGCAACTGGGACAGGGGAACCATTCAGAAAGCTGTTAGAGAAAGCAGGAATAGTGGCTGAGGAAGGTTACTGCATTGGAAATAAATGGGTGTTTTTCAAGAGATATGTAGAAAATAGGACTCTGATGAACATGTGGGAGCAAGGATGGGTCCTCCACAGGCCTGGCCTTGAATAAGTTCTTGGACAGAAGTGACACCCCTATGATGAAGAAAATAGAAGAGAATGGTATTTTTGGAGTGTATTAGTTTCCATTGCTGCTGTAACAAATTATTACAAATTTAAAAACTCACAATTAGACACATTTACTGTCTTGTAAGTCAAGATTTGGGAAGTACATGTGGATCTCACTGGGTTGAACTATGATACTGTAGGGCTGCATTCCCTCTGGAGCCTCAGCACAGAATTCATTTCCTGGCCTTCTCCAGGTCACCTGAACCTTTCTCCTGGTCCCTTCCTCCACCTTCAAATTCTATTGTATGACTCGGCCTCCCTCCTATAAGAATGCTTATGATTGCATTGGAATCACTCAAATAATCCAGGGGCATCTCATTTCAAGATCCTTGACTATTATCTGCAAAATCCCTTTAGCCACTCAAGATAACACAGTCACAAGTTTCATAGAACCATTATTCTGTCCACCACAGAAAACGAAGGCATTAATATGAGTTTAGTTTTGCACATGTGAAGTTTGGCAACTATAGCACTTCCACGTGATGATGGTAAATGAAAATAAGGTGTCTGGGCCTGATAGCTAAGTGTGAGTCTCATCAAAGCATGGATGCAACCTAGATGTGGACAGAATCACCCTGGTAAAAATGCTTGAAGTGAAAAGAGAAGCAAAACTAAGAGAAGAAAAAGCCAGGACAGTGAGAAACATCATCCTTCAATGGATGAACAGAGGAGAGCCGCAGAGGGGAGTGGAAGGAAACGGCCAAGGAACAGAATGGAAGCGGTATTTTTCTCTCATCAGGTTCCCCAGGGTCTCCCATCTCCTTTGCAAACCTTCTCAAATTTGACCCAAGTCTTCAGAGTGCACATACAGTATGTATGCTCCCTGGCTCCCAGCCCAGACTGCCGATTGTCTCTTACCCCCAATTTAAAATTCCAAGAGTGTTGAGGTGATTGCTCAGTAGTACCGAGTTTGTCACGCAAGCCTGAGGACCTGAGTTTGGATGCCCTCAATTGATGTCAAACACTGAGCATGGTAGCGGTATGTGCCTCTAATCCTGCCACTGGGAAGGTGGAGGCTTCCTGTGGCTTGATGGCTAGCCAGTCATAGCAGAGCATCAGCATGGCTCTGGGAGACCTACCTCGGGCCAGGAGGCTTTCAGAGAGACTGAATGTAGGTTGAGTAGAAGGCCCCAAAGATGCCCACTGCTCTACAAAACTCAGTCTCCCCCTCCCCCAGTACAGTTCCTTGCTGGGATGTAGCTCAGTGGTAGAGTGGTCGCCTAGCATACACCAAATCCCCACACATCCCTAAATCACAACAAAACCTCTCAGTAAACTTTTATGGACCTGCCCACAGCCAGGTGTCTGAGAGAGTGCCTGCCTTGCACCAGAATGATTAAGAGCATTTTTGTGTAGAAATATCAAACCTACAAAGTTCCATTATCCATGGAACTTTTAAAAAAAAGATATATTTTTACTCTTTTAATTATGTGTATGGGTGTGTATCTATGTGTAGGTATGTGCACATGAGCTCAGTGTGGGTGGCCTTGGAGCCTCCAGGAGCAGAAGTTCCAGGCTGGCTTCATTCTCACAGAGCTCCTCCTTTCTCTGCCTCACAAGTGCTGGAATTTTTAATAGTGCTTTACAAACTGCACCATCTGCTTTAAGATGCTGAAAAGGCATTTCATCTCTGAAAAGCTCCTCTTTGGGGTTCAGTTCTTACTTCTCCTGCTGCAAAGTGTGTGATGACACTTACCTGACATTTGGAAGCATGAAACTAGAAGGGGAGCAGTTGTCAGGGCTGGGAGGGGCTGGGAGTGCCTACAGCAGCTGACTGCAAAGGGGCATGGGGGCAGTTTCTATGCTTATGGAAATATGATTTCACAGCTCTGTCAACATTTGTATAACTACACACAAAAAGGGTGATTTAAAAAAAAAACTGCTATGATCTCTTGATAGACCCAACTCACAGGAAATAAAGGGATGGGGGGGAAAGAAAGAAAAAAAAAGAGAAAAGAACTTGCCTTTCTGCCAACTCTCACCCCACCCTGGCTGTACTCCTTTCTGCCCTGGCACCAGGGAGGTCTGATCACTCATGTCGATTTGAATATATCTGGTTGCCAGAAAGATCAAGTTTTTCCTTGCTTATATTTCGATTGCTTTCCTTTAGGTGACTGAGCATCCACCAATTTTGAGGGGTTTGTTTCGATTCAGAAGATAATTTCAATCTTGATTAACTTTTGTTAGCTTTTGGCTTGTGTGGTGCCCAGCCTGGCCTTTTCCCCTCCTTTCCCTTTTCCCCTTTCCTTCTCAAGTCGTTTAAAGAAAAATCTCAGTATTGGTTATTGTGCAGATGTTAAAAGGTCTCATCAGATGCCTAGTTATTTCATATGTGGAAGAAAAGAAAAGAAAACGAGAAGCAAAGTCCCTTGGGGAAAAAAAGAAACTACAGACTTCCACGGAGTCATCATTTCTTTCTCTTGAGTTGGACAAGCAGCAGCCTGAAGTCTGGCAGACAACAACTGCTTGCTGTGCAGTGCCAGAGCCTGTGATTCCTAAAATATCTAGAAAAAGCATAAATCTACCTGTGGAGAATCAGGGAGGAGATTCCCATCTGCAGTGAGGCCTTAGGGTGAAAAGATTGTCTTATCCCAGTCACTTGCCAAAAAGATAAATCACAGCTTAAAGAATTCAGTACTATTGTTGTTTTAGGCCTTGAGAGAATTCGGCCTGTGGAGTTCTTGATTTTTATTGCTGACTGTACTATCGCCCAGACCTTGCTCAGCGTGCATGAATAGTTGCTGAAATTTGCATTCACTTCAATACATCCTCCACCAAGTGAATAATAGAACCAGACATTTTGGGTTTCCAAACTAACTTGAAATCAGTACACATGGCACAGCTGGCAGATGTGTGATCCTTGTTGCTCTCATTCAATAGCCATCTTCAGACTTTTAAAATAAAACAGCAATTACTGCAAGGACCAAACCCACCTTACCATCTTGCTTTTGTGGACAAAGTTTTACTGAAAAGCTTCCAGGCCCATTTGTTTACATATTGTCTGTAGCTTCCTTTTTGATACCACAGTAGAGCAATGTTGATTTAACAAGACCAGGTGACCTGCAAAGCTGAAAATCTTTACTGTCTAACCCTTTTCCAAGAGGGTGTGATGACTCCAGCTCTAAGAGATTACCTTTTCCAGAATCAGTTTTAGACTGCCTTATTTTTGAAGGTAAGACTGGAGAAATAGCATCTAAGATTCCATAGTCTCCATCAGATATTTTTCTTTGAACAAAATAAGAAAAAACAAACAAACAAACAAACAAAAAAAAACAGTGTCGTTTTCTTGTCAAGAGACTCTTGGGCAAAGTTTCCATTGCCCTCTCTGTGGCACTCAAATTTTTTTTCTCTATGTCTATGTGTCTTAACAGAAAATCATTAAAATAACTATCAGAAAAAAGCTATCCATAAACTGTGGTTGGTTCTACACCCTTTGGTCACCTGCAGAGACTGAAGAGCCTTTCTTCAGGACAAAAAAATGGGCATATATTCATGCACTCAAAATTCATCTATCATACCAAGAGTTCACAGAGATATAGGCTAATCTGTCCATGGAGGTAAATTGTTCCTTTCCTGAAGAAAGGCTTTCCATAGGCAGAACCCTAGGTGCAGGTTGGCAGTGTATCTTAACAGTAGACCACTTATCTAGCATGCATAAAGCCCCGGGTTTCATCACAGCACCAGAAAAAAATATAAACAAAGGCAAACAAATAGCTAATTTGAGGAGAGGATTATGGGGATGGTTGGGGGTGAGTTCCACCATCAGTAAAAAGATACTTTATAAATGATCACTTTATTTATAAATCTGAAGTCTTAAAAGGTTTTCAGACTGGGACTGGAGAGATGGCTCCGCAGTTAAGAGCACTGGCTGCTCTTGCAAAGAACTGTGTTTGATTCTTAGCACCCACATGGTGACTAACAGCCACCCATAACTCCAATTCTAGGGAACTTGACACCCTCTTCTGGCCTCCATGGGCTTTGTATGACACAGGTATACTTACATACATGTAGACAAAACATGCATAACATAAAAATAAATAAGTAAGAATTTTTTTGAAACTTTTTTAGACTGAAAGGGTTTTGGGTTGTGGTTCTGTGTGGTCTTAGGCATGAACAAAACCATATGAACGCTGTATATTGAAGAAGCTGTAAAAAGGAGGGCTCTAGAATGTCCAGTCATGGAGGATGACTGCGGAGGTCAGAGTTGACAAATAGCCCAGAAATACATGAACAAATGCAGAGCTAGAGAGTTCTAGAACTAGAGAGCTCCACACCTAACTACATGGACTATATTAGTTTGGGAGGAACATCTGGTCTGCAAAGGTAGGATGCCACACCCTTAAAGTAACTAAAGTGCAGCAAAGTTAACCCGATGAACTTAAACAGAAGAGAGATGGTGCTGCTGGCCTGTAATCCCAGCACTTATGAGGCTGAGGCATGGGGCTGTGGAGGTCAGTCTGTGCTATATAGCAATTTACAGGCCAGCTTGAGTATGTTAGCAAGACCCTGTCTCAAATACAATACAGTGCAATACAATGCAATGTAATGCAATACATTATGGGCTATGGAGGTAGCTCAGTGGTAGAATATTTGCCTAGCATGCACAAACCCTAGGTTCAATTTCCAGTACTGTGAAAATACATACATACACACATACATAAAAGAAAAAATAAATAGGTTCTGGGGATTCCTGATGAAATCCATGCTGAAATGTTTGAGTGTACTGTACCTGAGTCCTGGCTAAATGAGAGTGTTTGCATTTGCCAATAATTATTGTTTATTCAGAGATGGAACAGAGAGGTGATTTGAAAAGACTTATCAAACTGAGTAAGCCCTTATGTAATTTTCCTTCCACATTCAAATATGTCATAGTGTGCTGCACTCTGGAGGCTTGACTTCTTATAGAAATCTATTTGTTGACCATGCATAGCTAGAACATGATGGAAGGGTCACATCCTCAAAGCCCATCCTTTAAATCCCATTTCTGGGTAGTATTGTCTTGCAGGTATAGATGTCCCTTAAATCCCATTTCTGGTAGCATTGTCTTGCAGGTGTGGTTGTAGTAGGGTAAGCTTGTCAGCCCTGGGACAGATGGATTCCTGGGGCTTTTGAGCTAGTCAGCCCTAACCTACTTAGCAGACTTTCTGGGCAGTGAGAGACCCCATCTCACCAAAAAGGTGATCAGTGCCTGAGGAACAACACCCAAGGTTGACCTCTGGCCTCTGCATACATGAACATGCAGACATACACACACACACACACACACACACACACACACACACACACATGGGTGGGGGGAGAAGGAGATGGAGAGGGAGAGTGAAGAGAGAGAGAGAGAGAGAGAGAGAGAGAGAGAGAGAAGCTTAGAACAAGACTATTACTAGATTCCCTTCCTTCCCTAGACTGATTTTTGTGGCTGCTTTGGAATACCTTGGGAAATTCTCAGACCCTTTGACTCTCAGCCAAAACAGAGGGACTTTCAGGAGGGATGTGACTTGAGTATACTTAAACAACTGAATGGCAGTGAAGCTTTACCATCTAGGCATTTGGTGCAGGCAGACATTTGCTAATAAACTTCTCAGGGCCCCCATTTAAAACTCTTGTTGAAAAACAGATTTTTCAAAAAGAATTTTCAAAATGGGCACCTTTTAATTGCTTATTATCTGAGCTTCATGCTTGTGCCTGATCTTAGGGTTCAGACACCAGTGGAAGCCCAGGAAAGCTCCACAGCTCTCAAGAAAGATTGTGTGTGTGTGTGTGTGTGTGTGGGAGAGAGAGAGAGAGAGAGAGAGAGAGAGAGAGAGAGAGAGAGAAAGAGAGAGATTGCCATGGCCTGTGTGTGGAGATCAGAGAATAACTTTCAGGAATCAGTTTCTCTCTCCTACCTTGTTGAAGCAGCATCTCTCTCTTGTTTCTGTTGCTGAGTACTCCAGGCTAGCTGGCCTGTGAGTTTCTAGATAATTCTCCAGTCCCCACCCCCTTCCCAACCCAGTAGTGCTGGGTTACAGACCTGTGCACCACTGTATCTGGCTTTTGTGTGAGCTACAGGGATCAAATTCGGGTTATCAGGCTTGCATGGCAAGTGCTTTTACCTGCTGAGCCATTTTACCTACTCCAAGAAAAATACTTGTTCTTATGAAGGTTGCTGATAGAGTAACAAAGGCGTCTAAATTAATGGATATGTTTTGATTTCCCTTCCTGGTCCTTTCCATTCTCCTGCATCACAGCCTCCAACATCTACAACAATCATGAAAAAGTCACAGCATTGATTCGGGGCCTACCCACTGCCAGTAATATTTAAAGGGCCAAGACTAAACGCATTTATAAAATCTCAGTCACTGATCTAAGTCATTTATTAGAGTCCTAAGTCAAGAATTTTCATCATCTCTATTTACTAATGAGGTACATACTTGTCCAAGGTAGCCCAGCTAGTAAGTGACAGAAGGAAGATTTGAAGATGGTGAGGCTCCAGTGCCTATCGCCTACCTGAATTATTCTTGGTCAGGCATATAGTTGGGGAGCAATATCACAGAAGTTTTTAAAATGTCATTTCATCAAGAATTTTGCCATTAGACAACAGGCTAGTCCAAAGACAATTTGGAAATGACAAACTGGTTTGCACTTGATTATCTTTCAGCTTCAGGCCAAGCTAGAGTTCAGAGGTCAGATGTCCGGTTGCCTTCAATTAAGGTGGCTGAGGTTAGAGTCCAAGAGGCCAAAATTAATGTCCCCAGTTGACGTACATTGTCTATCCAGGAGCCATAATCGTGTTCACACACAGCCCTTTGGTCCTCTGCCAGGCCTGTTTCATAAAGAAGGAAATGGAGGTACAGGTTACCTAATGTCTCTCTGGGGACCACATGCCTAAAGAGAGCCAGGGCCAGGACCAGGGCTGAGGAATTCTGACTTTCCACTTGGGTCAATTTCCATTCTCCCCTTAAATTCCATGGCTATCACCATATCTGCCAATCTTGGAAAAGCCATTTCAAAGCCACTTCTTTTTAGAGTCTTTAAATTTGTTGTCCATCCTCTGTTAGTCTCAAAGTTGCACCTTCAAAAACATTTGCTTGACATCACAGCAGAGTAGATGGGTTCCAGTTCATGCTTTAGACCTGCCGATGGGTTTGTTGACCGAGAAGTGATCCTTGAGATAGCAATGCATTTATATATAGCTGAGTATTTTAGCTAAGTGAAAGTGAAAATAAGCACTTTCGGTCTTTGTGAGCACTTGTCACTACTGTCATTCATGAAGAGTGAAAGGCAAGCCATGAAACCAGTTGGCTTCAGACCACCAGAGGCACCATGGGAAGACCAATCTATCATAGTTAAAAGTTAAACATTAGTTACCTTTCCCCATGACACGATCGAATAAGCACATTAATAGTTCATAGAAGGGGTTGTGAAACCTCCTTAGGAAAAATAATATTATGTAACCCATTTAGAGGAAAGCCTGCTCACCACCCTCATCTAAGTGGGGGGTTGAACTGCATGGCTGGAAGGTTCTTTCCTGTGTTATAATGATTATTATTTCTCAGGAAGGGTTTATCTTTTATTGCTAATTACAATTCACTCTCCTCCATTCTCTCAATCTACGTCACTGCCCACACCCAGAACCACTGTAAACATCTATCTACCTAGCACAGAGCACTAACATTCATGAGAGAAAAGAACAGCAGCCTTCTCTGCCTACCAACAGGGTTATAAACCCTGAAACATCATCAGACCAGACTTTACTGGATGTAAATTAGGGCCACTGAATATGTAGCTAAACCCCATTTAACAAGGTACAGTGAACATCAGTGATGACAGTGACTCAAAGCAAGCATTTTGGAAGATACAGTGAAAGAGGATGAGAGGTATTTACTATTATAACAAGTCTGGTTTCTTCGTAAGTAGAATCTCTTTGGAATTTAAAGCAGTTGGCAAAAATACCACGTTTCTTTCTCCTACACAATAGTCACTTGCTATAAGCAGGCAGTAAGGGCACTTGTGTGTATATAAACCTTAAATTGTTATAAATATCCTCCTTTTATGATTACTGTGCTCATTAAATATGTATTAAACAGCAGGGAAGAATGCTCCAATATGAGATTAAATGATGGGCAGGCAGAATGTGAAATTCTACATAGAATAGTAATTAAAGTTTTCTTTTGATTATAAAAACATGGTCTTGAAATAAACAAAAGAGGCAAACATGAGCCCCAAAGGCAACACAGGTGGGCTTGAGGCCCATTTACACTTTACTTTATAAGGAGAGTGGCTGAGTAGTTTAATGCCTATGAACCTTCATTTCCATATTATAAAATGAGCATGACAAAGGAGTTTATTCAGAAAGTCACCAAAGATCAAATTGATGCTTATATCACATATAGCCACAGTAAATATTCAACTAGGCCAGGTATTGTATTCATTGCTAATAACTAATGCCTGTCAAAAGTTAAATTTGTATCATGCCCTGCCTGGGCTTTATTCCAGTGGGTCCTTGTGTTAATTGCTTTCTCTCCATTGTTCGCTGTGACAGAATACCTGACAGAAACAATTTAAGGAAAAAAGGATCTATTTTGGTTCACGGTTTCAGGAGTGACAGTCCACTGTAGTGTGGAAGGCGTGTAGTGTGGAACTGTCACATGCAGCTATCCTGAAAGCAGGAGTATGTGCCTGAGACACCTCAAATCTCAGCAGACCAGGAAGCAGAGAGAGCGCAGGCAGGAAGCTGGCTGAGCTATAACCGCAAAGGCCTGTCCTTCAGTGACCCACTACCTCCAGCAGCCCCACCTCCCAAAGGACCAGAAGGGGCATTCACATTCAAACAATAATAGTATGATTATTTCCATTTTACCAATGAGAAAAATAAGTTGCACAGATTTTTAAAAGCAATTTTATGCAGTTGTCACACAACTACTAATGGTAGGGCTAGGATTTGAACCCACAAAGTCTGGGTCAAACTCCTTTTGTTAGCTATTATAACTACACAAGAGTATTTCTCAGGTCATTTTATTTAATTCATGACAGGTCAGGTCAGTGTTACAGAAAATTGGCAGCAAAAATTCAAAACAATGTGCACAAAGTGTTTCTAACCAAGACCTGAAGATTTCTCTTTTTCCAGCAACAGAAAATGCCATCGGAAAACTAACAAAAATGAATGAGTCATGCTCTTACACGTCTAGTTCCTTTGGATATGAAGAGGCAAACCAAGAACATCACAAGCCTGGAACTGAGGTAATGGTAACAGTCAACGATCACAGAGGAGCTGCTAAGGTGCAATGCAGATGGCCTTCTTTAGAGCAGTTTTGCAAGGTAAATCAAAAGCCTTAAGAGGCACTACCTCCATTCAGCAATTCTACTTCTAGGAGTTTATTCCATGCAAAGCAATATACAACATGCTCACTTAAAGATTTTTTTTTAATAGAAGGTAAAAGAGACTGTATTACATATATGGGCATGTGAATTCATTATGAAGGATGGCCATAATGTGTATGCAAAGATTCATCAACAAAGACATTCATGATAATAACTAGTGAACAACAGGGACAGAAAAAGGAAAGAAAGAAGAAAGGAAAGAGGAGGAAGGAAGAAAATGATCTCAGATGTTAAAAAGAAGGAATTAGTTGACTAAATTGCTATGTAGGTATAAAATGTGGACACTATGTTGTAAAATCTATGAAGATCATGTGGAAAAGAAGGTACACACTTTAAACATTAGTAGTCAAAACCTCAGATTTGTGGCATTCAAAGTGAATTGTGAATTTTGCTTTATTTTCTTTGTGCTTTTCTGTGTTTCTCAAATTTTCTGTATTAAGCATTCATTAGTTTTGTCACAAGGAAAAACATATTATAATAAGTAAAAATAAATGGTTATGTTAGTGTGAAAAAATATTTGCATCTGTATTAGTCAAGATTCTAAAGTACAAGTGACAGAAAACCCAGCTCAACCTGTTCTAGTAGGTGGCAAGTTGTTGTTTTACATGTTTCGGGCATGGCTAGATTCAGGCCTCACACAAGGATCCTAGTATCTCCTGTCCATCTCGCTTCAATATCACTGCATTTTCAGAGACTCCACATTTGGTAACAGACATGTCCACAAAAATATTTATATGCTCCCTTAGTAAAAGCAGTTGTCTTCTCAATAAGAATTAAAAGTCCTATTTTCACAGAGCACCTTAAGATCACATATCCCTTCCTGCTCTAATCAAATGGCCCCATGTAGGGATTTCCCTGCCTGGTTGTACCTGGGCCATGTGCCCATCATGAGAACAACGAGCTGGAGTCAGCACGGATAGCGGGGAGTCAGATGAGGAAGACTGGCTCCCTAAGAGTCCCCAGTGCTCCATAAAAGAGGAGGGAGGAATACTAAGAGGCAACAACAGCAACAAAGAAACGAAAACGCCCTGACCATAAGACTTCAGTTTCTTTAGATGTTGACTTGTCCTGGCTGGAGGAGAATGCACAGCTTTGAATCACTTAGGTCTGTAGTGATTACAAGTGACAGAAAACAGGGACGTTATTTCTTCACGTAACTGAAAGTCTAGCAGCAGAGCTGAGCCTAAGTGAGTCTAAGGCACACAGGATCTGGAATCTTTAATTGCTCCAGTGTCAACTGGCAGCTCTGGACTCTCACCCCACAGGAACAAGCTGCCCTGGAGGCACCACACAGGACATTGCTACAGCTCACCATGCATGATTGCCAGGAACCTCTGCTACTGTTCTCCAAACAAATCCTTGTGATTGAACCTCTTATGAGCCCAAATGGGATGACTGGCTGAGCCCTAACCAATCAATGTGGCTTGAGGAAGATGTGTGATTGGCTTAAGTCAAGGAGAGTCACGCCTGACTGGGTCAAGGAGAGTCAGTCACTCCTGGGTGGTCCCACCCAGACCACCAATGAGAATGGAAGAGTCTCTTCCCCAGGAAAAGCCACACTGGAGAGGGAGAAGCCAGAAAACTTTTGTCAAACTCCAGAGAAGGATGGTGAGCTTTAAATTCTAGCAAGTGCTCCATTTTCAATGGGAAATATCTATCAAAAGTACCTCTTGCAGGAGGGTCAACACAGAGGAATGATTTCCTCCATGCTTCCAAGCAAAGCCAACCATGGTCAAGCAGGACCTTTGATTTATCTTCACATAGGTGGAACTGGTAAAAGAAAGGAGCCAGCGGCTCCTCCCAAGCCCATGTGACCCCTGAGGAACAGATCCTCAAACGACCTTAAGAGTGAAAATGAATCTTAAGGCTGGACCAACTGTACAGCCTTAAATACCCCAAAGGAAAGTATAACCAAAGATTAAATGGGCCAACATAATTTCCTAAGAGTCCATATGTATAACTAAAGGCTACATAACAAGCAACAATACTAGACAAGTGATACCTTCTTTTGAGTTGATGGCCAGGGTGGCCAAAAGGATTCCCATATAGCAACCCAGCATAGAACTGGGAAAATGAACAACAGACCCCA
>NW_008341810.1:5390468-5395849 GCF_000622305.1 Nannospalax galili | reverse complement strand
AATGCTGTTGTAATGAAATGCTTCTTCTAATTATATGGTTATTAAATAAATAATTTTTAAAAAAGTACCTCTTGCTTCTTGCAGATTACTGCTAACTTATGTGAATAAATATAGAAAAAAGGTAAATTTACCACTGGTTTTCATGTATATCTCAATTTCCTAGCTTTTCTGTTGTTAGTAATAGTGACAGAGACAGTCAATGTGTCCTGCACAAGGCCCACCTAAGCCCACAGGTGCCTCTCTTCTCTTGGGCTGTAATAATTTGAAAACAAGTTTTGTTGTTTGTTTGGGATTTGTTTCTCTGCTTGTCTGATAGGGTCTCGCTATGTAGCTCAGGCTGGCCTCAAACTCTCAGTCCTCCTGCTTTGGTTCTGCTGAGTTGAGGTTATAGAAGTACACCACCATGCCTGGCCCTTAAAAACATTTTGCTGGATTTTTAAAAATAAATATATCAGTCCCAGCACTTGGGAGGCAGAGGCAGAGCTCTGTGAGTTCGAGGCCTGCCTGGTCTACATAGTGAGTTCCAGGCCAGCTGGGGCTACAGAGAGACGCTGTCTCAAAACACCAAAAATAAATAAATAAATAAATAAATATATCTCCATGAAACTTTGTTTAGGAAAAAATATGGGACTTTGAAATGTCAGCATGCTGTTAGGAAAACAGGAAGTACAGAGTTTTGTGCCTCTGTCTTTTATTTACAGTATTGGTTCAAAGTCATCCTGGGTTAGCAAGAAAAACAAACAAAATGAGCCTGTTCTGCTCTGGGTGACATTCATCCACTAGGACAGTCACTAGTTTTTGGTTTTGAACATTTCCAGTAGATAGCACTGGCTAGATATAAGCTGCTTTCGTTCTGTATCCAGAAGGAGGTTTGGCAGGATCTGCACCAGTGTGCAACAAACCTCATCAGCTGACAGCTTAAGAGGAGGAAAAAAACACCAAGGCTAATGCCATCACAGGTGAGGAATAGCTTTGAGGCTGTGTGGTTAAAAATGCTCTGCACATTCAACAGCGGAGCGGGGCTTGGCGTACAATGTGACTAGTGATCTGTTTTTCCATGCGGCAGCTGCGGCAGAACAGTTCCCCCTCTCGCCTGACATGAGTCAACAGAATTCTACCAAAGTGTCATAAAATGTGAGAGAATGCCTTTCTGTCACCAGGACCCAGGGGATGATGGGGGTAGAATAGCAGAGGGAGGGACACTGAGGGCAGTGGTCCGCCTGATCACAAGGGTATGTCTTATGACACCCAGGAACTCAAGTGTTCTATACAGGCGGAGCAGATGGGGATGAGGACTTCAGTACCATGGCTTTTTGATTCCTCTCCAGTCACAGAACATTGTAGCAATTCTTCTACTAATCTAGGACCTGTATTAACAGTCAGTAAAATGAGACTTTGTTTTTCTAATCTGACTCCCAGTAGATTTTATGGGTTCAAGACTTAAACCCAATGAGATAACATCAGTCCATAAACCTTGCCGGGTCTGGAAAGAAAGTGATGATGGCTGTAAACTACACAAGGAGCAGCAAAACCCAAGTTCATAAGTGCTTAGCTAGATTGGCACATAGCATAGAATGAATTAATTGTTCATAAAAATTTAATTACATTTGAAAACAATTTTAGGGTTAGATTTTATTTCCCCTAAAAAGAACTCCCAAGTGTGTCTGATGACTCCTGGGCAGAGCCAATTGTAAATTAAATGAGTCATGTCACCCATTGCCAAGCAATTTCAAAGCAGAATTATAATGTTCTTTTGGAACAACTTCAGCCAAAATTATGCTTCATGTGGAAGGTAAACATTTAACTATCTTTGCTACAAGGTGAAATGGGACCTTCAAAAGGGAAGGATGGTAAGGAGACAAAGTCCTTTCCATCTGAAACTGCTGACTTCTTTACTTTTTCTTTGTTTTTCTTCTTTTCTTCCTTTTTTGGTGGGGAGGGAGGAGGCTTTGTGTGTGTGTGTGTGTGTGTGTGTGTGTGTGTGTGTGTGGTGTATGCGCACCTGTGTGTGCAGGTGTGCATACCCATGCATGCAGGAGGTCAGAAGAGGAAGTTGGGTGTCTGGCTGTATTACCCTCCTCCGTACTTCCTTGTGACAGGGTTTGTCACTGAACCTGGAGCTGGGCTGGCAGCCAGCAAACCCCATTTATCCTCCTGTTTCCCCCTTTATGCCCCCTTTGTAGTACTTGGGAAGGCATGCAATTAAGCATGCATGAAAACAAGAAACTAGATTCAGGAAATGGACCCAGGCCAGCTATCCATCAATAAATTAATGAATAAAGAAAATGTGATCCATGTACAAAGTGGCATTTGTATGTATATGTTTGTACAAATGTGCGTTGTGTCCTCTTGTTCATTCAGCAATGGCTCTTACCTGCTGAACCATACCCCAACCCCGTTTTAAAAATCTTGAATGTACATTTGATTTTACATAAATTTTGCAGGCTTAGGATATGAATTTTCTAAGTTAGCATAACAAAGTAACGAATTTCCTTGTGGCATTTTCATGCATATATGTCATCCTTTTTCTAGTTTGTCTCCCCGCCGCCGCCATGTGCTCCCCCACGCTCCCTGTCCCCTTCCTTCCCCCAGATAATCCATCCTGCTTTCATCACTTGTATCTCATTACCCCCTTTAAGAACTCTTTCTCTCCTTTCATGATCCCGTTTGTAGTTTCATGACCTACACATATACATACACACATATGTAAATTTCCCCATATGAGTGAAAACTTGAAGTATTTGTCTTTCTCAGTCTGGTTTATTTGTTTCACATAATGATCCATCTATCTTCCAACAAGTTTCCTACTTCCATTTTTTTCTTACGACTCAATAAAATCCTATTCTGTACATGTGTCACATTTTCTTTATCCATCCATCTGTTGATGGGCAGCTAGGCTGGTTCCATTTCCTGACTCTGGCTGCTTGTTTTCATGTAGGCTTGATTACATGGCTCTTTCTTCCTGTACCACATTAGGACTCCATGCATCCACACACACATCCAACACAGGGAAGGGACTCAACAGAGATGTAGGTGGAATGGTTCCAGTTCATGTACAAGCCAGTCAATAGAGATTTACAAGCCTACTAAATTCCAGGAGGCTTTTTGGGCACTGAGAATGCGGCTGTGAAATGGTGCTGATGGAGCAAAGAATATCACCAAATAAGTCAGAGATGCACTATGTTCGGTGATGTTAGCACTGAGGTGAGGACAAAGCCAAGAAAGGGAAAGTGCTGAGGGCTGCAAGTTTAGACTGTAGCAGCTTCATTGCACAAGGAATTATAGATGAAGAAGAAAGTTGTGTAGGTATTCAAGGGAAAAAGCATTCCAGGTAGAAGGAAGGGAAGGCGCAAAACCTCTGAGTCATGGCATATTTGGGTAGTCCGGAGTACAGAAGAGGGCAGAGCAGGGAAGTTGTAATAGCATGATCAAGGCTGAGAGAACATTTGATAAGATTAGAGGCATCTGGGAGCCAGACTGGGTAAGCCAGTGTACCGTGATTCTTTGTAAGGAGTTGAGACTTTATTCTGTAAGAGATGGGAAGCCATCAGAGGCAAAGGTATAGCAAGATCTGATTTATAGGTTAACAGCACATCTGTGACTGTTACACAGTCCAGATGTGCCAGGGCACCTTCCATCCTCCCACTTGGACCATGTTGGGTGCCTGGCACCTCCTCCAGGGGCTGCTGTCTTGGAAGAGGACTCACCTCATGTATAAGATGGAACCAAGTTGCTCATAAACACAGAGGACAGAGAGCTAGCTACTCTCTTATTTTAGGAGTCAGTTACTGGGAACTTCCTTGGCCTGGCTTCCAGTGGCTAGCTGGGGCAGGGGGCTGCCTTTGCTGTTCAGAATCTGTCTCCCTAGCATTCTCATCTTCCAGGACACCACAACAACTGTTCCTAGAAATGTAGATGCAAGTGAACTAAGCTCAGAGCTTGACCTTGTGTCTGACATTGGGAAGGACAGGCTTTTACTGAAGGGCTTAACTTGAGGTACTCTCCTACCTTCCTGCCCTAAACAATAGGAAAAGAAAGTTTAAGTAGAAAGTAAAGGTAATAATTCCTACTTTCTAAGGTAAAACCACTGAATTAGCTTGATTTATAGCTGTTTCCAGATTCTCAAAGGTCCCTGACATTAAATAAACATTTTTTAAAAACAACTTCACCAAGAAGTTCTTATGCACCATAAAGTTTAAGAGGCTTTGTCTTTGACCTTTTTGTTAATGCAAAATGTGTGTATATGCATTTACTCGTGTACACCTACATTTATGGAAATTAAACATGACTCATGCGCAGAGGGATTCAAAGAGCACAAACTCAATGGAGCTTGTCTGTTTTGACTCAAGACTATATCATTGAAAACCCTATTTCCACTTTTTATTTGAAGCTAATCTTTTTATTTATTGAGCTTTTGAAATTTCATACAATATTTTCCACTCACATCTAGACCCCGTCCCCCATCCATGCCTCCCCCTCTCTCCCCACCAAACCCTATGCACTCTGCCACACATGCTGAGTCCTATTCATTCAGGTGTTTGTACCCAAAAGACCTTCAGTGTAAATGCAAGTCTAGTCAGCCCATCCAGTGGTCGTATGTAAGTCATATTCTCCTATCTCCACTTTTTTTTAATTTTTATTTTTTTAATTTTTTAAAATTTAATAACCACATGATTAGAAGAAGCATTTCATTACAGCTTAAACATATTCAGTAACACATTCCAGAGCAAGGATACATCTCTTTCAAAAGTGGCTGTAAAAATACAGTTATACAATATTGAATCAGTATAAACCCTATAAGACATAAAGTTGAATGAGTTTTTACCCTTTAAAGAAGATGTCCATTTCATTTTAAAATATGCTGTTTCCTACGTTTTTTATGCTACTAATGTTTAGATGTTTGCAATGTGTCTTTAATCTCTATGTATCTGATTATTACTAGTCACAGTCGGTTACACTCGGATCATTAGTACCTGAGTATGGACATAAAGTCATCAAGTAGATTTCACTGGTAATGTTTATCACTTCTACTATTTAACATGAAGTAAATTAAAAAAAAATTTAATAACTACGTGATTAGAAGAAGCATTTCATTACAACTTTAACATATTCAGTAACACACTCCAGAGCAAGAGTGCATCTCTTTCACAAGTGGCTGCAAGTTTCTAGGTTCACAGTTGGATTAATACAGTTATACAATATTGAACTCAGTATAAGCCCTGTGAGACATAAAATTGAATGAGTTTTTAAATTTCTCCTTTAACCCATTCATCATTCAGGAGTGTGTTGTTTAATCTCCATGTGTTCATGTAGTTACTAGGTTTCTTCTGGTGTTGATTTTAAACTTTATTGCATGCAGTCTGATAGAATGCATAGGATTA
>NW_008341810.1:5387369-5390367 GCF_000622305.1 Nannospalax galili | reverse complement strand
GTAAATTTCCATGCTTCCTCCTCAAATATAATACATTTTTAAAAATTTGTTGATATTTTGTGTGTGTGTGTGTTGTGTGTGTATGTGTGTGTGTTTGTGTGTGTGTATCACAAAGAACATCCCAAACTATCTTATTCAACTATACACCCACTTCCCAGATGGCACCCTCCCATAGCCTCCCTCCCCCAACTAGAGCCCTTATACTCTGATATCCCTGCTACTGTCTGCTGTGTTGTCGGCACCCCAGCCAATCCCCATTACTTGTCCTTCTGGTGAATCTAGTCAGCCTATTTAGAAGTCTTTGTATATCCACTTTTTAAGAGTTACTTGATATTCAGCTGTATGGAAGAACGAGCTACTTCATGGACATCACTGATGGGCATTTATGTTGTCTCCCATTATTGGGAGCTTGTTTGGGGTCTTACCCTGCTCACTTTGCAGCTGTGTGCCCTTGATCAGGTGATGTAACTTCCTCATGACTTCTTTTTCCCCTCTTCAAGGAGGTTACTAACTCTCTCCTCCATAGTAGTAGTGGTGAGAAGTGAGAGTTTTTCTGCCAAGGGTAACTGCCAACATGCAATCAGTGGTTAAGTGTTGATTGTGTGTCATGCACAAATCTGGTTTGTGAATTAGCAACATTTCGTTTTGTCGGGATGAAATTCAGTGTGGCTCCCTCTCTGGCAGCTTATTGCCATGACACAAAAAGCACATCTGAATTAGCTTTGAGGACATTCCTGGAGATCATAATGGGTTTTTCCCTTTTAATTTTAATTTTGATATAATTTCAGCTATAGAAAGACTTCAAAAATAGTATAGATGTTTTCTCATATTCCTCAAGCGTCACATATACTAAATTTGTTTTACAGCCACATGCAAATATACTACATGTTGCATATTTGGTTCTGAACTTTTGATCAAGACTCCACTGCCACTTGTATGACCAACTTTTCAAAAGCTCTGTATTAGGAGGTCCATCAGTCCCAGGCAAGCCGAAAAGATTAGTCACTTTGGAGGTGATGTGTTTATACTAAAAACACATTAAAGTTAACTTTAATACAAAATGCTTTTTAGTCTATAGATCTATTTCAGATTTTGCCAATCCAATTTTTCCAATAATGTCCTTCATAAAAGTAGAATCTTGATCGTACATTGCATTCATTTTATCATGGTTCTTTTCCATTCTGACCCAGTTCTTCAGTCTTATTTTCCATGACATGTGGAGAGTGTGGGTCAAACACTGTGTATAATGTCCCTCAATCTGTGCTTGCTTGACGGACATTCGTGATTGAATTTGGGTTATTTAATTTTAGCACAAGTACTATAGAGGTGGGAATACTGGTATTGATTTATCTCATCATCACAGGCATATTAACTTTGATCACTTGATTGAGGCAGTTTCTACTCTGTAAAGAAACTCCATAAAGTCACTCCTTCCTCTTTGCAGTTAATAAGTAGCGAGTAATTAATATTTGGACTTTATATAAATATCTCATTCTCTTTTAGACTCTCCTACTTGTGTTAGTATCCATTGATGACTCTTGCCTAAATCAGTTATTCTTCCGATGGATTACTCAGTGATTGGGCTTTCTTTTTGAAAATATTTAACAATGGAGTCTTTGTTAGAAGAAGTACAAGAGTTTATGGAGAAGACCAGCAAGTTACAGATAATTATAGCATAGTGTAATAATTGCTGTTAAAACAAACAAACAAGAGCCGGGTGTGGTACCGGCACCTTTAATTCCAGCACTTAGGAGGCAGAGACAGGTGATGGAAAGCAGCCAGCCTGGTCTACATGGGGAGTTCCAGGCCAGCTGGGCTACAGGGAGACCCTCAATAAACAAGCTGCAAGTCTCTGGGTCAAATCTAGCACAACGCCTGCTTTTGTAGATGAAGCTTTATTAGAACTCAGGCATACCTGTTGCTGACTTACCTATTTCCTGTGATTACTTTTGTACCACAAAGTCAGTTGAAAAGTTGCAACTAAGGCATGTCCCAGGACATATAACATATTTGCCACTTAGCCCCTTGCAGAAAAAGTGGGCTGAACCTTGATTAAAAGGCCTGTGGAGAGAACTCTGATGAACTGCACTTCTGTTCTGTTCAACTCACACACAGAGACGGTCATCTTCTCTGCAGGCCTTTGGGAAGAGGGAGCTATAATAAGTTAGGAACTAGAATCTAATAGTACGCAGGGTTACTGCATATACTACAGAGAAGTCATGTCCTTTGGTACTAACAGGGCTTCTTGAGTGGCTGAGACAGAAGATTGCCTTCACTTTGAGGCTATCCTGGACTGTACAGAAAGTACCAGGCAGTCAGAGATACATAGGAAGACCTTGTCTCAAAAAACCAAAAAGAAAAAAAATCAAATAAGAGATGTTCATTTTTTTTAAAACTATTTATTTAATAACCACATACTTAGAAGAAGCATTTCATTACATCAGCATTGATATATTTCGTAGGAAACGTGTTTTAACACAAAATGCTTCTATTCATTCCTTTTCACTGTAGTAAACACATTGCTAGAACTACTGTTCTTTCTCCAGGAAGCAAGCACTTATATACACAACCGACACATATGTATCTAAAGCATAGAGACTGACACTAATTGCAAGACTCTTTTGCATACAATTCGCAGAAAACGGTTTTTTTTTTAATTTTTAATAGCCATATGATTACAAGAAGCATTTCACAACTGCTTTGACATATTCAGTAACACACTCCAGAGGAAGGATACATCTCTTTCAATAGTGACTGTAAATTTTTAGGTTCACAGTTGAATTAATACAGTTCTACATTTTTGAACTCAGTATAAACCCTATAAGACATAAAATTGAATGATATTTTACCCTTTAAAAATATCTCCATTTCATTTTAAAATATGCTGTTTCATACAGAAAAACTCATTTTTAATGCAACTAACACTCAGATGTTTGCATATGAGTCTCTAATCTCAATATATCTTATTATTACTAGTCACAGTCAATTTTGAAAGAGA